>NW_028292571.1:2538264-2815776 GCF_029948245.1 Actinia tenebrosa | reverse complement strand
AAATCAATGCAAAGGTTCTTATAACAATCCCGATACCCAGTTCAATAGAACTATTCTTCTTTGGTGCAATATTATCAGGTTTAGACAACGTGTCATTCTAGGAGTATCACAATTTGTTTGTTTAACGGTGCATTCGAGAACTGAGGAGCACAGAAATATGGGATGGTAACTCAAACAATCTTATTATCAGGGAATGACAACGTGGTCTGAAAGGGGAAGAAACATTGCACCGTAAAGGTACTATAAAGGATCCTTTAAAGTTTTGTCTAAAGGTTCACGGCCCATCATAACTTCAGGGAAAAGAGAAAGGATATAGGGATAATGCAAAAGAAAAACAAACTAAAGAAGAAGAAACGACTTTCTTTATTCTCCCATTTTCGCTTATTAGCTTTTAAATTTCCTATGTTCTCTATTTTTTTTGCCACTTGTGTTTATCTATATGTAGTGTGAGCGAAGGGAGTAGAGAAATGCTCACTCCATATATGGTATGATCAATCCATATTTGGATTGTGCGGAAAAGGCAGAAACAACAAGCCTTCGTTTTTATAACGAATTCGACATGAACATTTTTGAAGAAGAAAAGAAATAGATAAGTAAGATAAATAGGACAGTGAAAAAAAAGAAAATTTTTGGGGGATAAATCAAGGAAGGATACGAGGACGATGTAACTCAGGGTCTGCCCCGCAGACACAGACCACAGGAAAATACGACAAACAAACTCAATTGGTTGCTATGGCACTTCTGATTTTTAAAGTCAAACTCATTTAAGAAAGTAAAATAGGAAAAAAAATAAACGTCTTGTGTGGTGTCATTAGTTTAGTTTGAAACGACTCATGATGTATTTTGGTCAACATTCTAGGTGTATTTGATGTAAGGGTGTATATGAGTTTAGAAATTGCTGCTCTCAGAGGAAAAACACAATAGACACATTTGGAAATGGGAAACATTGTTTGTTGTATATATTTTTGTTTTAATTAAAAATGATTTGCGGTTTGTTTGCAAGACTGTGTCCAGGCATACGCCGAGTTTGTAATAGGACGTAAATTTGCGAGACCCTGATGGGCGCTGCATAGGGGAATGATTAAAGCGGAGGATTGACGGACACGGAAATGACTGAGACCGTCTGAGATCGATGCAGGCAGTAGATTTTATTCATAGCAGAGATTATCAGGGCCTGGAGAGTTTGATCGAAAGGTATAGTTAACTTTTAAAAAATGGGTTTTAGGAAGGAATTCGAGGAAAAAGGGGGGGGGGGAGGGCGGGTGACTGCGACTAACGCATATATAGCTGAGAAATGGAGCAAATAGGGGGGGGGATTGGGCACCTATTTTGCCACAATGGATCCGCCCTGTTTTAAATTACGTAGTACTTGATAAGCGACGTGAGGAAAGTCAATTGCGAATCCAGGGGAAGAAGGCCACTCTGTGGAATCCACGGTTAATCCCAGGACAGGAGGAGGAGGACGGGGGAGGAGTGGAAGGGAGAAGGAGGAGGAGGGAGCAGGGAGGGGGGAGGAGGACAGGATGGCGGGGGAGCGGAGGAGTGTAGGAGGAGGCAGGAGAGGAGAGCAGGAGGAGCAGGAGCAGGAGTTCGAGGCAGGAGGAGGAGGATGCTAGGACAGGAGGAGCAGGAGGGAGGAGCATTAGGAGGAGGAGCAGGGAGGAGGAGCAGGAGGAGCTAGGAGCAGGAGGAGGAGCAGTAGGGGAGAGCACTGAGGAGCGTAATTAGCCGGGAGGGATGAGCATGAGGAGATTATCATATTAGGAGCAGGATGGTTAGCAGGAGGAGGCAGGATGAGGAGGAGCGGACGTATGATCATGCGTAGGATGCAGGTTTGTAGGTCTTATCAGTATTAGTAGCATGAGGATGAGCAGGTATTAACTATCTAGTAGTAGTCTCAGGATGATTAGTGCATTATGTAATTATCCTGTTATTATTTATCATTAGTATTTTATCATTATTTTATTCATTAGTATTATATTCATTGTATATCATTAATGTATCATTATTATTATGCATTATTATATGTATCATTATTCTTATCATTATTACCATTATCAGGAGGAGGAGCAGGATGGAGGGAGGAGGAGGAGGATCATGAGGAGAGGTGAGTATTATTTATCATTATTATCATTATCATTATTATTATATTTTCTATATCAGTAGGTGAGGAGGAGCGGAAGGGAGTTTCAGAGAATTATTATTATGAGCCTGGAGGAGGAGGCAGGGAGGGCGGATCAGGAGGGACAGGAGCAGGAGGAAGCAGGATGGAGGAGTAGGAGCGGAGCATTAGGATGAGCAGGAGGGAGGAGCGGAGGAGGAGCAGGAGGAGGAGAGGAGGAGTCAGGAGGAGGAGCAGGAGGAGGAGGAGAAGGAGGAGGAGCAGGAGGAGGAGGGGAGGAGCAGGAGGAGGACAGGAGCAGGAGGAGGAGGAGCTGAGCAGGAGGGGAGGAGCAGGAGGAGGAGCAGAGGAGGAGATGAGCAGGGGAGGAGCAGGAGGAGGAGCAGGAGGAGAGAGGCATATGAGAGTATCAGGGAGGAGTAGTATCAGGATGAGGGAGAAGGATGAGGATCAGGAGGAGAGGGAAGGTTTAGCCATGAGCAGGATGAGCATTAGTAGTAGCAGGAGTATGAGCAGTAGGAGTAGTATTCATGATTATTATCTTATATATAGGTTCATCAGGATGATATCATGTATTATCATTATCATTATTATTATCATTATTATTATTATTATCATTATTATTATCAGTATGTATTATTATCATTATTATTATTAACATTATCATTATCATTATTATTATAATTTTTAATTAATAGTATATTTTATTATAGTTTTTCTTTTCTCTTTTTTTAAATTTTATTTATTAATTGGTTGCAAATATATTTAGATATTGTATATATAGAAGAAATTAAAAAAAAAAGAATTTTTAAAAAATTATCATTATTATTGTTATCATTATCATTATTATTATTATTATTATTATTACCCTTTTTGGTCAAGAGGAGCCCCTAACTGATTCACTGCACGAAGTTGTCACGTTAACTCCAAATCAGGGTGGTTTGGGCATTCCTTGTTTAAAAGAAGATTCGCCTCAACAATTCGCAGCATCGAAGTTAATAACATCTAGACACACCGAGTCTATAAAAGATCAAAATTTAACACCTTTGGAGGACTCAGAGGATCTCAAGAGTCAATATCGCAGTTTGAAAGCAATTATGACAAAGTCGAAAATCGAGCGCATCGACGGTATGATGAATCCAGAAATGGCAACTTACATCGATCAAGCAAGAGATAAAGATGCAAGTTCCTGGTTAAACACTATTCCTTATGACAACCAAGGCCTAACCCTCAACAAGCAAGAATTTAGAGATGCCTTGCGCTTACGATATAACATGCCCCTAAGTGATCTACCTTTGACTTGTCCATGTGGCTCGTCTTTCGACGTCAATCACGCGTTATCCTGCAAGAAAGGAGGCTTCATTGCCCAAAGACATGACAATGTTCGCGACTTTTTAACCACTCTCTTGAGCAAAGTCTGCCATAACGTCCAAGCCGAGCCTCGGCTGATTCCACTGAATGGAGAACGGTTTAACCTAAAATCCACGACTACAAGCGAAGATGCACGCCTGGATATCAAAGCGGGGGCATTCTGGCAACGAGGAGTGACAGCATTTTTTGACGTACGAGTGTCGCATGTCAACTCCAAGTGCAACCAGAAGAAAACCACCTCATCAATATTCAACGAACAAGAGCAAGAAAAGAAAAGAAAATATCAACAGAGAGTTCTGGAAGTGGAAATGGGTTCATTTACACCGCTTATCTTTGGGACCAATGGTGGTATGGGCAAGGAAAGCCAAATTTTCCTAAAAACTCTAGCGGATAAACTGGCGAACAAAACTGGACAAAGCTATTCTGACACAATAACATATATTAGAACAAAGTTGTCGTTTGAGATTTTGAAAGCTGTAATTACATGCATTAGAGGCTCCCGCACTCCTTTTTATAAGAACAACGAAAGTGACTTTCTATTGGACTTTAGCATTAATACTAACCTTGCCGATATTAGATAATTTTAGACTTTTTTATAATGCTTGTTTTTCATTTTGTTTTTTTCTAGTTTTTTGTAAATAGTAACTTTTTCTCTTTAAATTTTCACAAAGTACATAATGTAAATATTTTATTATTATTTTTTTTTTTTTTTAATGATTTACAAACTTAAAATTATTATTACATTATTGTTATTATTTTGCTTGATATCTATATATACGTAAGGCCTATAGAGTTATTATATTTTATCATTATTATTATTATTATTATTATTATTATTATTATTATTGACATTGACACTGTCCAAGGAGCCATTAAGTCTTCTACTTAGATTAACATTTAAATATATATTCAATTAAAAAAAAAAAACAACTTTTAATTGTTTTTTTGTTTCGGCCCTCAGGCCGAAACGATCACAACATTCGGTTTGCCGGCCCATAATAGTCTCCGTGCGTGTCATTTAGCTGTCAGAGTTTTGCACCTAATCCAATCATATGCCGTTTCCATCATAAGCAATGGGAAAATGTAAAACATTTCACCATGCGGAGTATTTCGGAGAGTTGCGGTAAATCTTCTCTGAGGTAGTTGTGTAGACTATATTATGCCCTTTCGCATGACGCCATTTTTTGGAAAAAAATATATTATTGATTAACCCTACGACAATGCGTATTTTATTCCTAAGTCAGTATCTAGGTCCAAGTCGCCAAGTAGGTAAGTTATTGAAAAGTGACGGCGCACTGGTCAAAGACAAGCCTTGTATCTTTTCGTTCGAATTGAGACTTTCGCATTTTCTTCAAGTTACGATATAAGAGCTAAATACATTACCATAAATGTCAAAGAGCAGAAAGAAGGTTTAAAAAGTATCCTACATTCAACATAGCGCGTACAGTAATGCTCATGTGCCAAAATATTTTGCACTTTGTACTCTGCTCTCTGCGATACTCGATCATTGTTTATATCTATTGTCGGATCTCTCATTTGTTCGGCGAGACGTTATATGTATGTACGTTGCCCTGATTTCCCCCAAAACACTACGATGTTTCAAAGCAAGAACCACTAAAATCTTCAAAAAACTTAATTACGATGTGTTTCGTCCAAGAGAATTTTATAACAAATGTTTCCATCGAAATTTGCGTAAGACTTTTCAACGTGAAAGTGTACCGCGAGATCGCTCTTGTCTGCCATTTTCAATATACAGGAGACCCAATCATTACCAAAGCAAGAACAAAATTCTTTATACAGCAATGCCACACAATAAATAGATAACGGGCCGAAACATCATCGCTTTCGAAGCGATATAGGCTTGTTATATTTTACAAATATGTTTTTATCGATAAATAAGTAATTTGTACATATATTTGTTATTTTATATTCATAATCTCTTTATTAAGGTTATTATAAATTTTATTATTATTATTATTATCATATTTACAGTCCCACTGCAAGGGACATGCAGCAAAAAAACAGTGCATTCCATAGCCAATATTATATAAACAAACATATTAAATAGATACAAATGTCAATCCGTGGTTTACTACTAAATATCACGCTACCTAGACATCCTGCATCTATATAACTAACAGTTAGCAGTCATACATAACAGTTATAACAGTTTTAAATCCAAACTAAGCAAAGGAAACGCAACTCTTCCTTTACTAGAAAGGATAACAAATATTTCAGAAGCATTACTACACATTCAAATATTAAACTATTTACTCTTATTTACATAGTTTTGGTTATTATACCGTCCTCTCATGCAACACTCTAGTCGCTCAAGCATTTCACAACTCTTAAAATACCACAATTCCTAGAATGTTTGGGCTTAGCCTAAAATCCAGTAGTTGCTTGTTTTGTTATTCTAATTTCTGCTCTTGTTTTGTTCTGTTTTGTTTTTTTGTGTTTTTTTTAAAATGAGCCTAAGCCCGCAACATTTTATGAATGGCAAGTCAAATGTATTTTGTTAAACCACAGGGAGCCTACTTTTGATAAAATGATATTAGAATAAACAATTGATGAACTGTAAGACATGCAAATAATAAAACTTGTATAATATGAATATAGAAAGTAAGCCCAGAAAGGTGGCCTAAGCCCAAGTAAAATGGTTGTCTTTGTCTTTCTCAGTTTGAGTCTTGACTGAATAAATAATCATTCAGTCAATAATCTGTTTCCTAGATTCTCTTCCACTAGATGGGAATAAAATCTTGGCTGCTGATATCTCTTTTATATTCAATATGAAATCAAATGTCAGACATTTCAAGTTTGTTTATATTTTATCATTAATATATTTTTCCACTATCTCCAGCTGGGCTTCCTGTGGAAATTGTTGAGTGCCTCGCATAAAATCTATTCAAGAAAACTATTTTATACATAAAAACCGTAAAATACTAATACGATAACGATCTATTCAAACATAATTATCCCATGATTTAATATACTACGTAGCAAATCATATTTTTTATGTAAAAGATTAAAATTTCTGTTTATAAATATTTATGCAATTTCTTGGAAATCGGGCACAATGACGTCATGGGTTTTTTCCGGAAATCGAGATATAAACATTCCGAGAAACTAGTGGAAAATTTTTCTAATCCGAACGATGTTTAAAGATTTTGATACTATTTTATTGTGGAATATTTTTATAATAGCTGGATATATCATGTACAAAGCTTGTTTTTTTAGAAGCGAATGATTTTTTTATTTTAAGTTTGCTCGTTCGTGATAAAATACGAGCATGGCATCTCGGCCGAGGAGAAAATTCGTCCCCAAGCCGAAGAAAAATGCTAAAAAACCTGGTTTTGATTTTGAAATCAAAGTTGTTGGAGGACTATCGAATGAAAGAATGGGCGATTCCTCGATGGCCAGAAACTCTAGTATACCTCGACGTCTGCAAGACTTTGAGACAAAACTGAGAAATATCTTCACGATGGGAAGAACAAGTGATAGTGAATCTCGGACTGGTCAAGACCATGATAAAGAGTATATCAAATACAAGCTGAACTTCCGAGATGGTTCAAAGCCTTCTGCCTTCGAAAAGATCCGACAAGAATGGTGTACTAGAATTTGCAGTCCAGGATATCCCTACTGGATGGAATCATGCGAGAATATGCGAGACACCTTTCGATACAAAGCGGAAACGTCGAGACATGGTTTGCAGCCCATATCTTGCAGTTTTGGGAGCTTCTTCAATCGAGGGACTTTCGTAGAACATTATACTACCGTTGATGACGTTCATTTAATCGAGGATGGGGTTGTTTACAGTGAATTCGTACACGATACCAAGGAATTGACCCTCGCATTCCGTCGGAAAAACAATGATTTTGCCGGCTTCCTTTTGTTACCTATGGCTGGAGTTGAGATGCGAATCGAATTCGAGTACAAACAGTTTGAAGATTATATTCTGGTGGATGAAAATAACGATCGGATTGATCTGTATTTGCCACTTATTCGACCACCGAAAGTAACTAAAATAGGTAAGTTAACGTGTGTCGAAACGATACAAGTTTGGACTATATAGGACGGACAGACAGACAAATTGCGAGGTGGGGAAGGTTGACTGGGGAAGAAGGAAGAAGTCGGCAGGTTTGATGGTGGGTAGTAGGTAGGTAGGTAGGTGGGTAAGTGGGTAGTAGGTAGGTAGATAGGTAGGTGGGAAGGTGGGTAGGGAGGTAGGGAGGGAGGGAGGTAGGTAGGTGGGTAGGGAGGTAGGTAGGTGGGAAGGTAGGTAGGTAGGTAGGTAGGTGGGTAGGTAGGTTGGGAGGTAGGTAGGTGGGTAGGTTGGTAGGGAGGTAGGTGGGAGGGTAGGTAGGTAGGTAAGTATGTAAGGTAGGTAAGGTAGGTAGGTAAGATTGGTAGGTAGGTAAGGTAGCTAGGTAGGTGAGATAGGTAGGTGGGTGGGTGGGTGAATAGGTGGGTGGGTGGGTAATGGTGGGTAGAAATGTTTGAATAGCAATTATAATATTTCATGTTCTTCTATCCGTTCAGAGGAAGTACTTGACAAAACCAACGAGATTCGATGTGTCAGTTTCCTAAATTGCACCCAAGAGGTTCTGGGAAAGAGCTCTGTTCTGAGACTTCGCTTTGAATCTTCAAAGAAAAACGATCGAACAATGGAACTGATTAAACGATTAGGAACCCTAAGTGAGTTACTTCTCATTAACATTCAAACTTAGTGCATTTACTCACACTCTTATTGATACACACTCGCTCGTTCAGCATTTATTTGTCTTCTTACTCTTTCGTTAGTCGAGGTAAACTTGAATTTAAACTTTTAGTTCTAATGATAATATCCTGAAATGAAAAGGAAAGCAAAGAGACTAACCTTCGATTTTTATGCCACATTTTAAGGTCGCACAGTGTACTTCGTTGCCATGAAGACCAAAAAACCATGTGGTCGAAGTGAGGTTCCAGTTAAACCCAAATTCGACAGCTTCGAAGTGGCTTATGCACTGGAATGTTTGCTATCTCGGGGATTTAAAGTTACTGATCGACTAAGTCGAAAGTTCTATGATCTACTAAGAAGTGCTGTAGCACCAGATGATGCCGTTTCTCGTCGAAGCCGAACACTGCAACCTTCGCAGGTTAGTTCTAAAATTCTAAAACCAAAAGAAAACAACGGAATTACGTCTTCTTTCACAAGCACAATAAAACCACTCTACTACTCTTCCAAGTAGACCGAAGTAGTTGTGATTTTTTAATCGCCTTGACTGAATTTTAATCACGTGGAGTAAAAAACTTGTCCTCGTGGTACAACATTGGCATCACGTGGTCGATTTGAAATGTACTTGCGGATAACATAACAGACGCTACGAAGATATAACTAGCTAAAAACTAGTGTGAGCTGCGTCGGTGTTTCTAATGAAACAGTAATGATGAAAAGGTAAAGTATACACCGTGAAAAGATGAAAAAACTTACTGACGTTTCGGACGCTAGTCCTTCGTCGGAGTAAAAGAGAAAGAAGTGGTAGAAAGGAGTGTATATATGATAGAATAAGACAAATGAAACCAATGAGAGCAAGGTAGGCAAGGAAACAAAAACAAACAATCAAAAGACAAAAGAAAAGGTTAGTTGAAAATAAAGCGTTCATTAATCCCGTTGGGACTAAGAGTGCCCAATAGGTGAATAAGCCGCATTTCTTTGGTCTTGCGACAATCATTGTTGCTCTTGCGACAATCATTGTTGCCGTTAAGCAAAGAAAGACCGAAAACAATGAAGTCAGAAAGAGAATGGTTAGCTAGATTAAAATGGCGGGAAACTGGTTTGGTGGGATCGTTATTGCGAATATCATAAAGATGATTGCAAATGCGATCACCAAGACGGCGGCCAGTCTCGCCCACATACAAAAGATTACAGCGGGTACATTTAATACAATATACAACATTAGAAGTGGTACAAACAAAATGGTCAGTGATTTTAACAGTTGATTTAGGACCGACAACAGAAGTGTGAGAAGCTATGTGAGGACAAGTATAACAACGTTTACGAGAACAGCGAAAAGTACCAGGTTCTTTGTTAGAGGGAAGAACTCCCTTGACCAAGAAAGAACGGAGATTACGATCACGTTTATAGGAAAAGAGAGGGCGGTTGTTGAAAATAGCAGAAGTGCGAGTATGAGAGTCAAGCAGAGAAAAGTTGCGGTTAACAATGGGTTTAATGGAAATGTTAATAGGATGATACGTAAGAGTGAAAGGAATGCGGTCATTAGAGGGACGAGTGTGAGGAGTGAGAGCGGTGGTACGATCAATAGTAGAAACTTTACGAATGGCGCGATCAATAACATGAGCAGGATAATTACGCTTAAGGAAGAAGGAACGCATCTCAGAACATTTAACAGAAAAATCAAGATCATCACTACACAAACGACGAAGACGAAGAAATTGCGAGAACGGAATAGCGTTAAGAGTGTGCTTAGGATGAGAAGACGAGTAGAGTAAATAAGAATGAGAGTCAGTAGGTTTGTAATGGACACTAGTGCTAAGACGGTCGTCATTAACACTAAGCAAGATGTCAAGGAAAGTGACTGATGTTTCACTAACCTCCCACGTAAAGTCTAAGGCAGGGTGAAAAGAGTTAACAAAAGAGATGAAAGAATCTAAGTCATTACGCGAACAAGAAGTAGCACCAATACAATCATCAATATACCGTCCAAAAAACTCAGGTTTAGGTCCAGTATATTGTTGAAAAACAAGGTTTTCGATATCACCAACAAACAAATTGGCATAACTAGGGCCCATCTTAGTACCCATAGCAACACCGTTTACCTGCCGATAATACCGATCGCCGAAAGAAAAACAATTAAGAGTAAGAACAAGTTCAGCTAAGCGTAACAAAGTGGGAGTGCTGGGCTCGAGGACAGGACGAAGATCGAAAAAATGCTGAAGAGCACGAAGGCCCTCATCATTAGGAATAACAGTATACAAAGATTTGACATCCATAGTAAACAAAAGCTTAGAAGAGTTATCAGGAAAGCGAAAATCATTAAAAATACTAAGAGCGTGATTAGTATCCTTAATATAAGTAGGTAAAGACTGAACAATAGGCAGCATGAGAGAATCTAGATAGCTAGAGATGAGTTCGGTAGGACAACTACAAGCAGAAACAATAGGACGGCCAGGGTTGTTAGCTTTGTGAATCTTAGGAAGAAAATAGACGTGAGAAGTACGAGGAGTAATAACAAAAAGGTTTTTAGCAGTGGAGGGTAAAGAGCCATCAGAAATGAAAGAGTTAACAGTGTCTTTAACTAATTTTTGATTGTCAGGGGTAAGATCCTTATCCTTATCCACTTCACTTCTTCGCCGCTACGAAGGCGATTAAAAAATCACAACTGCCTCGGTCTACCGGGAAGAGTAGTATCAACCAATAATGACGATGACGACAAAAAATAATAAATAAAACAGAAGACTGAAAGAATCTGTAATCTTAATAAAAACGGAGAAAGTCTATAAACAATCGTTTTATATTTGTTTAGTCATTACCATCTGTTGGGAGATCATTTTTTTTTTTTTTTTTCTTTGAACTTCCATTTTGTTTTCATTTCCCAGATTTGTCGTGCCTTGTACCAGCTGATCGCCTTTGTAGACAGTAACAGGTTCTGTCCCATGGAGACCGTCTTGGAGCAGTTTCTGTTTGGCAAATTCAAAAGAAAAACAGCATTAGATTTTGAGTTACCCAAACACTACGTGTATGTTCCTCGAATTATCGTCACCCCGACCCAGGACTTTTTGGTTCAGCCGGAGCTCGTCGCTGAAAACCGCGTCATAAGGCAGTATGGCCACAAGTACGCCATGCGCATTGCATTCCGGGAAGAAGATTTCTCCAAACTTTCTTCCTTTGCAGAAAGTCTTAAAGATGTTCTGGAAACACGTGTAGTGAATCTTCTAAAGAAAGGAATTCACCTATGTGGTCGCCATTTTGAATTTCTTGCATGCTCGAACAGCCAGCTGCGAGATCACGGAGCGTGGCTTTATGCTTTTGATGGCAAGTATGGAGCAGGAGACATCAGACAATCTCTTGGGGAGCTGGAAACAATTACATGCGTAGCAACATATGTGTCCCGGATGGGACAGTGTTTCTCATCGACTAAAGAGTCTGTTAAAGTGAGCATAGATGAAGGAGTTGAAACCAAACAAATCAAGGAAATAGAGATACAATACAGTGACGAGTTCTTCGAATGCTGCGGCAAATTTAGGAGTGGAACATACGTTTTCTCTGATGGAGTCGGGAAAATTAGCCTAGCCCTAGCCAAAAATGTAAGAGTTACACAATATCATGACCTATTGTCAAGTATTTGTCAGAGAACGTATAGGTTGCTATCAACCTATTTTTTTAAATTTTGAATGGAAAATTTCCAATGTCACGTACTTTAAAGATTGTGTATGGAAGGCAGTGTTTGCCATTCGCAATTTGTGCAATCGCCAGTGAAGATTGCGTTATTTATAGTTGGTACCAAACTGACTGTTTTTCTTACTGATCCTTTTAGGTAGCAGATAGCTTGGGCTTACGTAAGGTACCGTCAGCTTATCAGATTCGATACGCTGGATGTAAAGGGATGTTGGCTTTGGATTTAAACCTGCCACAAGGAAAGAAAATTTTGCAATATCGAAATAGCATGAGTAAATTTGAATGTAACCACAAGGATCTGGAAATCTGTGAATTCAGCAGGCCAAGTGAGTTCAATTTGTTCGCCATTAACACTAGTCTCCCCCACAGCCGCTTTCAGTGTCATCACGCAACGCTTTCTCCCCTGAGTGGGGGAGGCTGAGTGTGGGCTGTGGGGGAGACTACATTAATACTTCATAGGGTAAAAGTTGATAAGTATGTATCTTAAACAACCAGGTCTTGACTTAGAAAAAGTAAAAGAATCCATAATCTAAAGCCTGTGTCGCATGCACAGACAATGCAAATGCATATGCAATTGCAAACACAAACAATGTTTGCATGTAAAATGCAAATGCAAGCAAAATACGATAAGCATGCGCAGAAAGAATGGATGAACAAGCTTGTGGTCTTAGGTTACGCACGTTAAGAATATTAACAAAAGTGCAAGGATATAAAAAAATATTTCTTGTGTTCGTACTTTCATATGCATTGGCCGGCTTTTCTCCCGCATTAAGTTATTTTCCGAGAAAAATGTACAACTTTAATAATCTACCAAGCACAAAAATACCTAATATTGCTTGTATGCATCGTTCGTCTAAACCAAGTGTAATGAAGACCATTGTTATCTGTTCACGTCGTTTCTCGTACCCAGACCCTTCAGTTTTCAGCGACATATCAAGCTAGTTTACTCTATATGTTAGTATCGAAGTTGGAGTAGAGAAAGCTTACCCCATATATGGTATGATATATGGATTGTGCGGAAAAGCGGCAAACAAAAAGGCCGTCGTTTTATAACGAATTCGAGATGAACATTTTTGAAGATGAAAAGAAAAGAAAAAAAAGATAAGTAAAACAAGAAAAACTTTGGAAAATCGAGGAAGGATACGGGGGCGTTGCTAACTCGTGGTTCTGCCTCGAAGACAACAGACACAGGGAAATACGACAGTCAATGTTTGATATGAAAATCGATTTAAAATAGAAATAAATAAATAGAAAGCTGAGAAGTGTTTGGGCATGAGAATGAGTTTTTCGAGATGTTTGAAATCAAGATCAACATTCTCACCAACAATTTTTCCCTTCAGATCTGTTGTACCTCAATCGACAATGCATTATTCTCTTGTCTGGTTTGGGCGTTCCGGATGAGGCGTTCATCAAGTTACAAGACACCATGTTAATGCGACTTGCTTCCATGCTCCTCTTCGAGAAAGTAGCTTTAGAGATGCTTAGTCATGCAAGCGTTGCTGGGGGTCTGAAAGTTTCCACTCTGCGTAAAAGTGGCATCATGGTCACGTGTGAGCCATTCTTCAGGTCTCTCCTCTTAGCGATGTACAAGAGTAAGCTTGGTGACCTTTTGAGAAGGGCCCGTATTGCTGTCCCAAAGTCCCACGGGCGCTTGTTGGTGGGTGTGTTAGACGAGACCCAAACACTGGAATATGGTCAGGTGTTTGTTCGTTACACTAAAGACATCAGTGAGCCAGATAAGGAGTTCGTTACACTTACAGGAGAAGTGGTCGTCACCAAGAACCCTTGTTTCCATCCAGGTTCGTTGCACGGCTGGTTTTAATTTGTCGCTCGTTTTTGAGCATGCGCAGTTTGGGTCAGTGCCTGACCAACTACTTCTTTGAGGATTTCTGGTAATCATAGCCGCCATATTGGTTCGGATTTAAAACTGAGAGGAGTTTTACTTATTGTCGTTGTATCAACCAATATTGCGGCCACGTCATTTATTTATCTTGAGAATTATTGCAGATTAAACAATTTCTGTCATGCTACTTGTGTTTTAAGATGCGCCTAAAAAAAGATTTAGTTTTTCCTCTAAAGAAATAGAGACACTTAAATGCGGCAAAATCTGTTCTGACCGGATTTCCCGAATAGTTGCGAAATCCTTGTTTTTAATATCATTTTCCTTCAGTAAATAAATAAAATTAATCCCAACAAACTTGCCCTGATATTTCGTTCTATTCTAGGAGACATGCGTAAACTCCAAGCAGTAGATATTGAAGCTCTCCATCATCTGGTGGACTGCATCGTATTTCCCGCTAAGGGACCACGACCGCATACCAACGAGATCTCGGGCTCGGACTTGGATGGTGATAAGTACTTTGTCACGTGGTATCGACCACTAATACCTCCAAACGGCAACGAGAAACCAATGGATTTTCCATCTCCAAAGAAAAAATATCTTGATCGAAGAGTAGATGTGGGTGATATGATACAGTTTGTGGCTGAATATATCAAGAATGATCAGCTGGGGCCTATTGCTAATTCACATCTTGTTCACGCTGATTCCGAGGACAAAGGTAATTCTAGCTAAATGCTTCTGATAGTTTTAAAACTCAGGGTAGGGTGAGAGGATTATATGGATTCTGACCAGTTTGACCTCTAAAGACCCGTTTACACTGGCGATTTTTGCGGCGATTTTTGCTGCGATTTTTGTGGCAAATTTCGGAAATATTTTGTCTCATCCTTCAAAAGAGACATTCGTCTAGGAAAATCTTGGTATCCTGAAGAAAACTTTATAAGTAAATTCTTTACCATTATTTATTATGGACAAAATCGCAAAAAATCGCTAGTGTAAACGGGGCTTAAGGACTGTTTACGGGGTAGTGATCGCTCCTCAAGCTAAAGCCCAACAAGGAATTTGACATCCCATCTCAAGAAACTTGGAATATATAGAAATGAGTCAGTCAGTCTATATAATGGGAACCTAAAGCCCCAACTTGGAATACGAGAAATTTCAATGGGTAAGTCCTAAGTATTGGACTTTTTATATTCATTAGATATGCAGGGGTGAGGAATATAACTGTGGCTTCCTTCTCAATGTCAATATCTCCTGGGTCTTCCTAAGCAAAAAAATTCCTGAATTTCAAATTGTCATTAATGTCGCGTATTCTATTACTACCATGAATTTTGTCGATTTACTTCAGGTGTTAAGTCAGAAAAGTGCATCAAGCTTGCACACATGCATTCTGATGCTGTTGACTTCCCAAAGACTGGAGAGTGTCCAACTCTCACTCAAGACCTCAGACCTGAACAGTATCCTGACTTCATGATGAAGACTGACAAACCCCGTTACAAGTAAGGACGTTTACCAACAAAGTTATCCTTTGCTAATGCAGGGACTGTATTGGTCGGATAAAAATACGAATTGGTGTAAAATGCCCTTTATCATGATGACTTTCTTTCGAGTTTTTTCTAACCTGTTGCTTAGGTCGCCCAACTTATTATCCTCGGGAATCCAGAGGTAAAATTCTGTCCCTCGTCTGTCATGTATGAGGTTGTTCATCCTATTTTGGAGCACCTTTTGGAGATCAAAGTGGAAAAGAAATTCTGCTAACGTTGCCCTTTTGATTCTGTTTGTTTAAGGTCGAAAGGAATTCTTGGAAAGCTGTTTCAAAAGTGTAACCAACTAGAAAGGGCGCGATATTTTATTAGTGAAGAAGGTCCAAAAGACTTGCAAGTGGACCAAGATTTGATCCTTGAGGGATACCAAGACTACGTTGATTCTGCTATTGAAATGAGAGATCGCTACAATACAAAGCTTGGTTCTTTAATGGCTTTGTATGGACTTAAGAATGAAGGGGAGGTTTTGACAGGATGCCTAACTAAAGTCCATTCCAGGGTTTCGGGTAGGTCATGCGAGAAATTATCCAGTTTTCTAATTTTTGAGTATCTTCTCAAAGAAGAAACGCTTGAATGTCATTTGAATAAAGGCAAGAGTTTTTGTCAACATAATCAAACGCATTGGAGTATATCCTCCCTCTCACCAAAATTTTACCGCAAAGTCATGAGAGAACCCAGAAAGTTGGACTCCTGGCTTTATCTAACAGGGTTCGTGCTACTCCTTAAACCCCTTGAATACTCCTTGAATTTAATTCACGTTTTCAAGGGCACTTGAAAAGCTCTTGAATTTTACGATTTTAGCGAATCTCCTTGAAAACTCCTTGAATTTTTGCTTTGATCATTACTTGCATTTTTCTGAAAAAGATCTAGTCAGAAAGATTGGAAAATCTGAAAGTCGACCATGTGCAACCAACGTGTAAAACCTTGGCATAGTTAGCAACATACTCCTTGAAAAAATATTTTTGGGTCCTTGTATACATCTTGAATAGTCCTTGAATCTTACGTGGTTACCTCAGCAGAATTTTATTGCTGCTCTTAATGCACGCAGGAATAAAATCTTTCAAACTACGTACTATGGAACGTATATTTTGCCTTGTTGCACCTAAACAAGTTACCTAAATTGGTGTCTGTAATGTTTTTTGTTTTTTTTCAGGTAAAACAGATGAGAAGTTCGAAGTTGCTCAGTTAATTCAGGCAAGTATTGCCTCACTTCGCAACCACCTCAAGAACGATTTCTACAGAGAATTTGGCGGAGAAGAGGAAGTTAAGGAATTCTTTGAAAAAGAGAAAGAGTACCCGCAAGAAGTTCTGTTCAAAGCATCAGCCTGGTATGTTGTAACATATAATAAGATGAAGTCGTCCAACCAAGAGGGCAACACCCCTGAAGAAGATAACGATGAAGAAGGAGGTGAAGCAAAAGATGGCAATGTTGGTGATGAGTGGGCCATTAGTGATGCCCCATTGATAAGTTTTCCTTGGATAGTATCCCCAATACTCGCCCACATCAAGGCTTCGGCCAATAAAGATGCAGTAGGCGGCAAAACCCAAGAGATGAAAGATATCAGTAGACTGATTACTATTCAAGCGGACAATCTGTTCTTTGATGAAAGCGTTCGCAATGACATGATAGACGACTTCGAGATGAGGCAAAATGAACGAGATAAGCTTTTCGGTTACATTTCTGCTCGAAGTAATCAGAGATTGTTGTCCATGACGCTGCTTGGCGCCTCCATGACAGGGCTGAACATTCGAGATAAGAACCCACAGCCATTGCAGCTCTACGTCCAATCAATACACATTGATATTTTTGAATTTGAACGTATTCTCAAGCGGGTACGCATTGTCGGCCACACTTCAGTATTCCTCGACTGTTCACGTGCAACTATTGATTTTAAGGTGGGAGATCTGAAATGCTCTATCACCACAAACCACAACGAGCTGCTGAAGTCAGTGTATATCTATCGGCATATCCAACGCTGCCCTCGATTGCTACACTTACTGCTGGTCATCATGCACTGGGGGCGCAAGCGTCACATGACCGGAAGTTTAATAGACAGGTTTATGTCAGTAGAGGATCTTGCTGTGCTTTTTATTCGGTTTTGTGAAGAGCATAATTTCATCGAAAAGGTAAGAATAATAACCGAAACGAATTTGAGGTTATTATTCCCGATATTCACTGAGCCTGAGGTGAATAATTGTTTTAGTATAAATACACAGGTGATTCTTTCAAAAAAAGAAAAGAAAAGGAAAGAAAAAGAAGATAAAAGACACATTTTTTCCCGGTAACAGCAACAAAGCGGCTGGCTGCCATTTTGGATTATCGCTGGAGGTGATTATCGTGTGACAATGTGAGTTTTTTGTCCAATCAGCGCAAGAGATTTTCAATAATTACCTGTGTATTTAAACTTAAATCACCATAATAATTTTAGCGCATGTTCACTTTTTTATCTCCCTTATAAACAATAGCCTTATCAGACATATACCTCTTTCTAATGTCTCTGCTTCCTCATCACTTCTTCGGGCTTCCTGTTGCAAGATAGGGAGAATTACAACCTAGTAAAATACCAAACTAGAATCCGAAAACACATGAGTAAATGTACAAAGAGTCTTAAGAAAAAACGATGACAGCGACACTCTTAGTATTGTTCTTTCAAACTTTTTCACAGATCAAAGTAGATGAACTCGAAGAACATGACACAGGGTTTCTTAACCATGGGAACAAAGCTAAAGAGACGAAATGGAGGACAGACATACTTGAAGCAGAAGCACAGACGAACAAAGGGTTCCTTAATGGAACTGAACCAGGTTTGTAAGGGTTTGGGTACACGGCAGCAGTTGCGCATGCGTGCAACGTTGCTATGGGGTGTCCCTGCACGTAGCAACTATGCCTACAACAAAACTAGAATTTAAGAACGCTATTCATTTCTGGCAGGCGGTGAAAAAGCCGCAATCATATGGCTAAGAGCATCACGCCATTGATATTTTGGTCAATGAATTTTGCAGATGCGTTTGACAAATCGCCCCGCACACTAACGTTGTAAACTTAGATGTCGATTTCATGGCTGGGAAGAACGCACAGAGCAGACGTGCCATACCGTTATCGTGCCGTGTCCAAACGTAATCTATAGCGCTATGTCTTATTCAATCTATGTTGTCAAATTTGGCGGTTTTTCTTCTTCTGCAAAATCTAAGACGCTTTACAAAACTCCATTTCGATCTGTGAGTCAGCCGTGCCCTGACTTAGATCAGCCCAGAGGTTGTTTAAGGGTTCGAAAAAATCATAGGCTTTTGAAGTTTGCAATCCAAGGTCACAAGAATTCTATTCCATCATCCCCGGACTAAGTTACATTACTTCATTATTAAGACATTGTTACATTGACAATTAGGAATGACTTTGATCAAGTTCTTTGAGTTCTATGGTAGTGATTCCGAGAAAGAACCCCTGCACATCTCAAATATCAGGAACCCCGTTCAGCCTAAAAGTCTCTTGTTCCATCGTCTAAGTCAAGAAGATGTTCAGCGCTTTACGGACGCCGCACTTCATTCTTTTCACGAGATTGCGCAGTGTAGAGGATTGGACAGGATCCTAAAGACAGCAGAACACGAGAACTCGAAGGAGATGCAAGAGACATTATCGATGCCTAACTGTACTTGGGGCGCCCTGAGGTTTGCTGAAGACTTTGTTGCCCATGGCCTGTCTGATTTGACTGGAGCTAAAGTCAACATTCGACCAGGTATTCCTATTTTTAAATAATACTATTATTTATCAATACTAGTTCAATTATTGTGGCATAGCCTTCCACAGTTTGAACAAAAACGTTTAGCCATCAAATGCAGGTCTAAATAAATATGGACTGTTTCATGAAGTGTACTAGATGAATTGAGTGAATCGAGTAATATAACAGGTTTTTCCCATTTTCTTACCAACCTTTTTTACTTCAGGGACCGCAGAAAGGGGTCCGTGGGCTTAACTACCCTGCCTTTTTTAGTTTTAAACTCCCACTATCGAGAGCGCTCCTTGGTCCTTGTGTACTTGCCATTTTCTTAAATCTGTTTATCTTTTACGATAATGATCGAGAAGTAACGCACAGTAATTCTCTTAGTGCATGTGCTGAAATATTAAAGCTGGCAAAAAAGTAGGGTAAAGAGAAAGGTTCTTAAATAGCTATGAAAACATTTGGATTTTTGTTGTGTTTTTTTTTAATCATAACAGCAACCCGAAGAGGCGGATACATTATGGAGGTAAGGGGAAACTACTTGACTCTCTACAAGTGCCAGGCAGAAAGACTGAAACTTGAAAACAAGTCCACTAAAGTCTACGTCTACGACCACACTATAACTGGCGGTTGCTATTTATTTTTCATTGGTCAAACATCGGCTGCAGATCGGGTAACAGCGAAAGCACTAAAGAAAGACTTCGCTGTAAATTTGGATTCTGCTAACCCTTCGAGTAGCGAAGACGAGAGGAAGCTCGTGAGGGCGGTGACGAAGCAACTTGACGAGTTCAACGACAACTACGTTAGCTATCTTCATGGATCTAAGACTTTGAGGATATCAGTTGAATATGGATCTATCTACATTACAAATGCTCATGCATGGGTATTGGGAAGCACTGTTGGAGACGTGGAGAAGGTTCTTCGTGCGTCCGCTGACCCAAAAAATCGTGGACATCACGGAAGAAGGAATACTCCAACTACACCACCTGATCATAAATTTAACCGACTTCAATCTAATTTGAACTCTTTGGCGGATATAGAAGTAAGATTATCAGAGCTGGGAGAGGTACTGCTCGTTGAAGACACTAAATTCTACATGGTAGAAATAAAGATAGCCAAGAACCACGATCTGAAAATCGTTTATGACGAAAATTTGAAGTTTGAGAGATACGAGTTCGAACCATTCAAATGGCTCGTTGCGGATCTCAAAACTCCTCGACCAATCCGATCCAGAACACGAGACATTGATTTACGTGTTCTTGTGACGTCACCGCGGGAACTAGACAAACAGGAGTCCCAAGAGCTACCAATATACGAGACTTTTGGTAAAACGGAAATAATAACGTTGATAGGAGGCCAGCCGGTCGTGTCACAGGAATATCGCAGAAGTGTGACCTTTGTTCACGAAGTAACCAAGAAAGTATATACGATAAACAGAAATGAAAGTCTCATATTTGTGGAAGTGAGCAACATCAAGAAGAAGAACCACAATAACAGGAATAACAGGAACAGTAGTCCGAATGATTATTGGACGCTGAAGCTGTATGGAGAATTCCAAAGCACTGACGTCGACAAGGCAGAAAAACTGACTAAAGTCATCTTGTCCTTGGGCAAAGACATCAAACCTCGTAACTAAAGCAGAAGGCTGGCGGTTCTAGTTGTTCAATATAAGGAATCCATTTATGAAAAAAAATTATCTGGAATAAACTCGTGCATAGTGTTCCCAAAGAAAATGCTATAAATGCACAGTGAATAAGCGGTTTTTCTAGTGACCTACATGTATCAGTTTTGACAGAACTAGAAGGCCAAGAGATGGAAACTCATGGCAATGGAATTTTGATCTGCAAATTAGTAGGCTGGTTTACAGACCCAGTATATGGAAGAGCGTCGCCGTTCTGTAATGGCTCCTGATCTGGGAATAGGATGGCTAACGACCCAGTACTGTACAGCACTTCAAATGAATTTTATGTTGGTCGATTCTATGTGAAGTCACTGAAATCCCTCCTGAAAGCCATCTTAAAAGTGAATAGAGAATACAGTACAGACATTCATTGATGAACGCCAATGAAATCGTTCCTGAACACCATTTTAGAATGGAATACAGTAAACTCGTATAAAAATCAGTTTAAGATTGCCTTATCAGACTCTCTAGCTACAAGACACCAACGATTGAATAACGACCATTTGGTAAGAGGCTCTGGCAGGTTAGAATAAACATTAGCTTACTACGATTGCAGCACAAAGACACTAGTCTGAACTCCACAAATTCTAGAAAGTTAATAGCCGGAGTAGGTAAACTGGTCATGCTAGCAAAGATAGTGACCTCATGCTGATTTTCATTCATATCTCATTGTATTCATTTCTTAAAAGTATTTTTTAAAGGAAATATTTGCAAATGACGCTTGTATTGAGTTAAATATTTTTGAATTTTCGTAGTAAAAGTTTTTCCGGCTTTGCAAACTCAAAACATTTGGGTACTAAAAACATCATGTTTATACTTTCGTTCACAGGCCATCAACTCCATATCCATATTTGAAAAGCTTACCTTATTTGGGAGTGAGCCAGAATCCTTTTTGGTGGTTTTTCCTTCAGTTAAAGCTTTGAAATGTCGAAAATATGAATCAAAACTTGCAGATATCAAACTAATAAATAGCGAATTGTCCACCATCTTGAATTTACTTAGAAACCTGGCATTATTTGACAAAGGAAGCCCAAAAGTTCAAAACTACAGGGATCCCGCGCCGACGACACATTGAACAGTGACGACGATATGTTGAATATTAGAATCTCTAGAATTTGGGTTTTGTGTCCGCTGCAAGTTTGATGAAATAAGCCATTATATAAAATGTTCCAAGTGAAAGGAATGCAAGGTTTTTAACAGAGTAACGAAGAGACGACGTCACAAAACTGGTTATTAAGAGTGTGTGTGTACTGATAAAGGCAAAAGATATATAAGTGAATCCCATTGCCCTATTTCACTATGCCGTCACTGCTTGTTTATGTGGGGGATAGAATCGCAAAATCCAATAGAAATTGCTCCTAGCGAAACAGTTTAATCTAAAATGGCCTGGTTTTCAGATATAACATGTGTTAATATGTACTAAAAAAATATTCTGAGTGTTTACTAGCTATTCTACTTCTCTTCGTGGATTGATACGCGTTTTAGAACAATTTTCGGTGAATTTGCGTTGATTTGACCCCCTCCGACGACCATGATCCTTTGCATTTAAACAATAGATTGTTTTGATGTGACGTCATAGTAAAATAGGGCAATAGATTACTATAATAATACATCGAAGAGTGGGATGCTATAGGAGAAAAATGTCCTATGGGAAAAAACTTTGCTTTGGGAGAGCGAGATTGCTAATTGAGTGAAGGCTTTCACTCGTTAATGAACAGTAACTCATACACAAGGCATTGATTCGTATTTGTCCTTACAACCTTTTAAGATCTTAAAGTTATTGTGAAAGTCCTCGAGATCCTGATCAACATTACGAAAAAACAAGTCGTCGTAAATTTTATTCTTAAATTATTAAAAGCTGCATGTAAAAATAAAATATGTAGAATTTTAGAGCGAAAAGCTGGCAGCTGATATTTCTACATCTCGCAACAGCTTTGAAGTTGGCAAAAATGTAGGCAATAGAGAGTTTTAGATTGGCTTTTTTTCTCCCCGCAAACGGCAAACGTGACCACGTTTTCATCGTTTTCCTGTACTTTACTTTACCTTTTACAAACCTTCTCACCAAAGACAAATATTCTTTTGTTTTTCTACTACTTGGACTTTTTTGCGATTCTTTTTAAGCTATTAAAAATAATTTTTAAATGGTCAACTGACGTTTCACGTTTGCCGTGAACGTAAATCTAAAACTCTCTAATGTTTAATTCTCCGCAAAAATGGACATTTCACAATTAAATTGTAAAGTTTGAAAAAAATGAAGGTCGCTGGTAACGCATCGCTACGGTAATGTATAATGTTCATTTTTATGATGTTCATTCTTAGGAGAGTCGCTAGAACACGATCGAGCTAATTTTAAAAATCTAACATTTTGTAAAAATAATAATAATAAACTGAGATTTATTTTTCACCTGCCAGGTAAAATTACTCTAATTTGATTTACTTTGAGACTGAGTGCGGGGAATGGTTGCGGCCCAATTCTCCCGAACCAAGAGCTGATGTATAATTAAAAACAACGTAGTAACAAACTGTGAGCTACGCCTGCATGTGTGCTTTCAAACCGGACAACGATATTAGTCGCACGTCCTCATTGCCTGATGGATTTTTTTTCTAGGATAATTCTTAGAGTGGCGTCATACCGATTTCAGATGACGGCACGGTAGAGAGATACTAGTTCAGTGAATGAAATTTTTCGGATTCTGGGTGATGTTATTAAAGCTAAATTAAAAACGGAAAGGAAAAAAATGGAAAAACAAATACTATCATGCAGGCTAATTATTAGGCTAAATAGAAACGAAAACTCGAAGAAAGAAAGAAAGAAAGAAAGGAGACGAGAAAAAGAAATAGAAAAAAAAAAGACGAAAGAAAATACAGAGAAGCATAACTGAATTAAGAGGATACATCATCGAGAACAATGGGCACAAGAGAAAAAACAAGGGACAAAAAGATACAGGTTAAGTGGAGATTACACAATTGCAATCGGATGTCACTTCAGTATCCTGTTGTTATGCAACCCTAAGTACCATTATGGGTATATTTCGTGTATATGTGAGATTGTTTTTCGTGTAGAATAAAGTGTTTTTTAAGGACCATAAAACAAAACATGTTTCATCCAAATCCAAGTTTACACGTACATAAACTTTCTCGTTATGCAGTGCAGCAAGTGATCTTATATTCAAAAATAGTTGGATATGTTCGAGTGTGTGCAAAAGTGAAATGTCTTAAGAAGTTTCTTATTAAGACCATTAACATCCTACTCGATCCAGGCAGACAAGTACTTAACAATCGATCAGTGTCAGATCTTAACAATCGATCTGACAGTGAAAAGCTATTTTTTTGACTTACTTACTTCTTTATCACGTCACTTGCATTTACATAATTAGACTAATCTTAATTGATTTTAATTAAATTTTAATTGATTTTAATTTTATTTAAATCAAATTATTAAAAAGCAGTTGATTTCTGCTAATGATGTCTGTGATTTTATTCCCAAAATTACAGGTTCTCCATCTTTTATCCTCACTTTATTATAAATTCGATTAATAAAGACGGCAAAAAGAATCCCCAAAAAGTGCCTACGTAATTCCTTGAGAATTACAGAAAGAAATCTAGAAAAGCTGTAATTTATATTTCTTACATTTCATCGTAATCAACGATGTAAATGCAAGAAATATCCTGTTTTTGTGTGTAATCCATTAAGCATTTTATCTTTGAGTGCTGAACACTACAAAATTGGAAACTGTAAGATTCACTGGTCGAATGATCTGGAAGTGATTGATTGGATTGAGAAATGTCTAGGCCGTATCCAGGATACTCAACCGGAGGTGATTGAGCGTATATTCAAATAGAAATATATATATAATACATGTGCGACAAGTACGTGCAAGATTTCCCATTGGTGCTACAATATGATATTGTATTTGTATTCTAAGACTAAAGTCAAGTGAAAAATAGAAAGAACACAAGAAAAACGAAGATAATAGTTATATACGCCGGACTTGCACATGAAGTGTGTTGATACTAAGTCGAGTCCTTAGTGAATTTAAGGCTCTTTGCGTTGTTCGTAGACAAGATTTGTCCCTAATTTGTAAAGGAAGAACTAACGATTACAGTTCTATAGCTTTTGTTGCAGTTTGAAGAAAGAAAGGATAGCCGTTTAGCTGTTTAATACAGTATTTCTGAAGACAAAACCTGGTAAGTTTAAAACTGTTTCAAAAGAAAATTTGTATTCAATTTTATATCAGGCTATAGAGCGGTTTTATTTTTTTTTATTGTTGAAAATTCTATTGCTTGTAATTGGACTAAAATTAACTATCTTGAAAACTTGAGGTGGCAAAAAGGGGGGAAATAATTTGCACGAGTGTTGGAACAAGTTTAAAAAAAAAAAACAGCTGTAAAAAAAAAATAATTCGAAGAGAAATCTATATTTCGACATTTTGTCATAATCAAATTCGAATATATTGTTATTTACTTTGGAAAGAAAAATTTTTTTTCTGCCCCCGACTATTTTTGTTATTGCTTCATACTTAATATGATGAGATTTTCACCAAAAAACGTATCACAAAATTTAATTTTTGATATGTGAAAATGAAAAAATATTAACGTACCATATCTTACCATATCGTGATAAAAATCTCTTCACCAACATAATAAAAAGATCTCGCAGAATTTATTACTTCAATTTTAAGTTACTCAAAGTTATCTTTAATGATAAACCTCTTTTTATATTGTATTATTTACATAAAAAGTTACAGCTTAGAGATAGCCAAGGTTCTAAAAGCGCCTGGAGAAAAATATTATCCGACTTAATTATTAGTTGGTGGAACAAACACTTACTAGGTTTTGTACATTGAAACATTCGAAGATGAATAATAAAATTAACTTATCACTTTCGCCTTTATTTATCGTACTTCGTGAACCGCTGTGTTTAATTTATGAGAGGAAATTTATTCATATCAAATTTTAACTTATAGTGAAATACTTTTTTCCTTTTGGCAATGATTTAATCATCGAGGTATTGATTTTCTTTATAAAGATTAAGTGTGTTTCATTTGTTTAGAATCGCTATTGCAAAAAATACCTGAATGAAGGAAATAAGCACTTCACTAAGGCTTTTTTCAAAAAAGTTAGTGAAGTGATTATTTTCTTCATTCAGTGTTAAATATATTAGTGTTAAATATATTTGATTTGAATTTATTACAGGGCTCTCATTGATAACAGTGTCTTTGGGCATGACTTAATGGATTAACAGGAATAAATAAAGGTTTATTATTATCATTATCTAAACTACATAGCGAAATTGAAGTTATAATTCAAATTAAGGTAAATTAAGCAGGATGTGTTTTTTTTTTAATATCATTATTATTACTTGAATTGTGCTTTTCACTTTCGGTGCTATCAGAGTTTCATCCATTCTCGACTTTCACATCCCCATAATCCTTTGTGTCTTTGGGGGGTAACCAGAGGGTAAAAACCCACTTATTTTGCTAAAGGCTGATCAGGCAATGTTGGAAATACCTTGTTTGGTATCCAAAGATAAAATGAAGAAGTAAAAAACAGAAAAAGATTGAATACGTTTAAGGTAAATTGTAAACATTTTTTCGTAAGTCAATACATTTTCTGTAAGACCAAAACTCTTCATGATCTGTACACGCAAAAATAACGTGGAATAAACTGATAATCAGTATTGTACAGATAAAAGCAGGTATAGTATAAATTCAATTAAGAAACCTTTCAATTTGGGACAGTTTTTTTATTTCAATTTGGGACAGTTTTTTGACAGTTACCCCCAAAAAACGCAAGGCATTATGGGGATGTGAAAGAAGAGAATTCTTCCGTTCACTCATCCATTCAGCCAACGACCAATCCGTTGCTCGCTTCATTTTCTCTCTTTCTTTCTTTATTCCTTTCCTATCGTCTTTCCTCTTTCTCATTGCCTTGCACTGCATGATCCTAATAATATGTAGTTTTTGATGTAGACATCATATTGTTGCTGTTATTTCCTGTCTCACTACACTATGAGGCAGATGCCTTGCAGTGAGTGTTACATATACGGAATATCAACTGATTGGCTTTAGATTCTACGGGAAGCACCCATCGTAATCGTAAGCTCGATTAACTTCTGTTGACAAAAACCAACGAATCACAAATCACAAACCGTTTTATCTGATCATACTCGGAAAGATTAATTACATAATGGCAAGATAAGCCTTAAGGTGACTGCCTACTTTTGGAAATTGATTTAAGCTTTTTTTAAAACTTCGATTTTCCGAATTGAAATTTAATGCTGATTCCAAATCTGGAAAGAAAAATAGGGTGTCCCGAGCTCGTTTTCGAGATAATCAGCATTTAATGGAAGCCTACGCACGAGCTTTTGGAGTAAAAACTGCGCCACCGGAAGTGATTAGAAAAAAATTAAGATGAATAAGATA
Source organism: Actinia tenebrosa (assembly GCF_029948245.1). NCBI lineage: Eukaryota > Metazoa > Cnidaria > Anthozoa > Actiniaria > Actiniidae > Actinia > Actinia tenebrosa. The sequence continues at coordinate 2,788,685 of NW_028292571.1, read as the reverse complement.
ATAGTTATTTGCAGACTATATGATTGCATGAATGAAGGCTAGTCAATCATTCTACAATAATACATGGATATTTTCGACAAAAATACAAAAAAATGCATTGATTTGTCATATTTTGTAGTTTCGGTGCTCTTAAAAAATCTCATAAAATCGAACAAAAATCCCTACAAAAATCTATTTTTTCACGTGTTCCTGATTTAAACTTTTCCTAAAATGTTGATATAACCTAGATTTTTAGGAGTTTTTTCGAATGAGCTATCAAAAAATATAGAGTCCCGTGCAAAATTTGAGGGTTTTGCCCTGTTGAAGCTCAAAACGCGTATGGTTCTTCAATAAAATCGTGTAGATTTTTCAGCGGTTTTTGAGCGCGCGCTCATCGTGGGCTCAATTCGAACGTTCAAAAGTAGGCAGCCACCTTAAACTAGAAAAATCCATACGCGGTTCCGCGATTGTCAGATGAAGTTTCTTCCGAAATCACCCCTCAAAACTTCCGCTGGAAAATAAAAGTTTTGAAAAACTTGTTTCTCAGTTCAATTTGAGCTCATTTCCAAATAAAACCACGGCAGTCATTTTATTTGATATAAGAAGAAACTAAAAAAGAATTAAGAAATCTTTTGATGCATTCAAACAACATGACGGCTTTTTGACATCCTATGCAAAATCAGATTCCTCTACGGGCTATGACATGAAATGAAAAAAGTAAAAATACGTGTCGAAATAGTTTTGCCCCACCCCATTCCTAATAAGCCCAAGTCTAAGGCGCCAAAAATTCATTAAACCCCCAGCCTCTATTAGATTAATAAGTCCTAAGGAACGTTGTGATCCTTTTACCTTGGCAGGCTTTTGAAAGTTATTTCACCTGTCGAGATTATGAATAAGAATAATCATGAATTCCCAAAGGTCAGGAAAATTTGTTAAGCCCCCAGCCTCTAATAGTGTACCTTCCTTTTAATAATTCCCCAGTCCAAAAGCACTGAAAATGAATAAGCCCCAGGCGGTTTAATAGAGGAAATATGATATTAAAATTATCGACTGAAATCCCGAAAATGTTTGGGCGGCCTTTGAAACAGTACATCGTTTTGCTTAAGGCCATGACGTTTCTTTATTCCAAATCCCTTGATTAGATTCTATGTCCATCTTGATAAGCCTTTTACGGTGTTTTTGAAAAACATATAGGAATATATTATAATTCTCATTCGATAAAACATGAAGAACATGGCAGAAAGAATAACTTTTGAAAGAAATTTAGAGGTGCACTATCTTATTAGCACTAATTTTTTGTGGTCACTTTAATTCGCGAAAATGAAAGAGGCATATTTTGGAGAGCTTAAATTTCGCGATTGGGCAGAAAAATTGAGTTCTAAATTTCGCGAAAAATGAAAATCTACATATTTTTATTTTAATAATTCATGCACTGTAAAAATCTTATAGAGCAATAGCAACCTTAAATAAATATATAATCTATTTGAACAATAACAAAATTAAACTAAAAAGGGGCATTTACGCCAGAACATCTTAGAACATCTCAGGTAATGATACATGTACACGAGACGCAATATTATTGCATTAAAAGTTAGTCCCGTGCAAGATGGAGCGCGGGGCAAAACAAATGGATAGCAACAAAGTTGTGAATTTTTAAGGTCATTCGAAAACCTGCAACATGTTACCGCAACAAAAATATCGCGGTTAAAAGTCGTAACCGCGCGCCATGTTACACGGGAACAGTTTTTCGCCCAACAATGTTGCAATCGTCGTTGCAAATCATCTAGTGTATCACTACCATTAAATTTCTCCATCTTTTTTAAATCGCTAAATTATTGTATAAATACGAGCTTATGACCCGTGTAACGAGTAATAATCGGAGTCTGAATTGAAGGATCAGAAAGATTTCTCACGATTACGATAACACTTATGATCAATTGTGTTCCGAATAGGGTTCGGAAAATTTGACAGTGACAACGCTCATTCCCAGGCCATTCTGAGCAGAAAAAAATTGCGGCCTTCTTGAAAACTCGCTGGAAAACCATCGTCGCTATGGCAATATCGATCGGTCACACCAGCGAAAAACGAATATTTTTGCAAACCTTTCACCCTTGACTAATTTGGTTCTAAAGATATAATCAATTAAGCCATAGTAGGAAACTAGCAGCCGATTGTCAAAAGAAGCTTAAGTTTGCGCTAGAAATACAACTACTATTAGCTACCTTACATTTTTTATAATCGGATTATGTTTCAACAGCTGCCAATTGTTTAAATTTCTTGTGACAAATCACGTAATATAAATGTTTAATTTATAGCATTTCGGCATTTTATGCTGAAGAAGGTCTGAGATCGGACTGAAAAGCTCGGTGCAACTTTAAAAATAAAGAAAAATAAGCCAGTGTCGACTAATCTAATTCAAATGAATATAACTCTGTATTTTGTGCTTTATCCCCCTTTTGAATCTAATAGAAATAACTATTTTTAAGAGGTTCATCACACTTTAGATAAAAAATATATATGCATTCGTGGATCTTAAATAGACTAGTCTTTTTAAGATCCTTGAAGCATTTGAATTTTGAGCATTTAACTTTTCGAATATGAAATATTAATCCATTAAAGTGAATTTACTTAAATGAGTAAATGAATAGTCAACGTAATACATAGTACGTACACACTAATTCCTTTGTTTTCTTTTGTTTTACTTGGACGTAGGCAATGATTTATCTTTGAATCGAAAATCACAGGGGAGAAAAAGAAACTCGGGAATCAGAGACGATAATTCTCATTTCTAGGAGTAACCTGAGGGAGTGGCAGACAATTTGACTCTTATTTTTCATAATAGGTAAGATGATTACTATTTGATATTATTATTGGTAATTAAATTACTTTATCGCTATGATATAACGATAAATTTAGAAGTAATTGAAATCTTTTTATGACGACAATTATAAGGAGAAGCCATATGTCGTTTGAGACAACTTTATACGTACTTCCTTCACTAAGAAATCTCGAGTGAAAAATATATCTACAGATATTCATATTGCATATTACAAATACTGCAATAATATAAAACCTTTCTGTAAAAATACTAAACGAAATCACAAAGATTTACGTGAACGCTACCTGACAACTCCTACAAGCTAACAGCGCAAGTACGAAAATTGTAATGGCTCTATGTACTAAAAATGAAGCGGAATTCATCAAAAAAAATTATGTTTACAAAGATATACGATATGTCGAATCAAACCACTGATAACTTGAAACAACCCGAAAATTTCAGATTGTGAAGAAAGATATATTTCGGCTTAGCGCAAAGTACGAAATCGTTTTGTCGCAGTTGGTTCCTATAAGTTCGCCGGCGCTAATTGAATGTGCGCCATTGAATATAGTTCACATAATTCAAGTCTTTTCTTGGGGGCCTCAGTTCTTCATAAGCATATTTTTTTTCTAGTATCAAACATTCTCTAGAACACGTAGGGGCATATAGTCTTTTAGATAAATGTTTGGTTGAAGTCCAAGATTGCTAAATCTATTCATTGCATGGGTAAATACGTTTTGAAGTTCCTGTTGTAATCAACATCCTATTGATATACCTACTCAAAGATTACTGTAATGATCTTAGTAATTACTAAGACACTGAAGGTAAATATCATATTAAGGTAAAGACGCTTGCCGGATTTATAGCCTCATGACGTGGCGAGACATCCGGAAATAAAGAAAAGAAAAGAAAATAAGAAGAGAAAAGAAAAGGAAAGAAAAGGAAAGGAAAGGAAAGGAAAGGAAAGGAAAGGAAAGGAAAGGAAAGGAAAGGAAAGGAAAGAAAAGAAAAGGAAAGAAACTTATTTGTCTGATTGGACTAATCCTCTTGAAATGTTTGCAGTCTTTGGTTCACTAAACGCTTTTGCGTATGTATTTATTTCAATAAAGTTAGTCACCAAAAACCTAGAAAGCTGAGATCACTGAGGATCATGGGAAAACGTTTTATATCAAACAAGTAAAGCTTTTGACACAAACTGCAGCTTGAAGATGCTCAGAAGAAGTGAGACTGTAACTGCTAAAAGATGTGCAAGCTCATTAACAGTTATCAAGCGGTTGAAACATGTAAAATGTATCCACCCATAATCCTTGTCGCTCTCGCCTTTTTAGCTTTTCAGGTCACTAATATAACTTTATTGAAATAAGTATATAAAAAAACGGCAAAGACTGGACATGAACGTAGCCACCAAGTAGTAACTCCGTGTATAGATTATTGAGAATCATTGCTTTAAGCTAAAGTCGACTAAATTTAAGCCTTGTTACATCTCCCTGTTCCAGCTTTCGATTTTAATTTTTATACAATTTCATTGACACCAAATTTTACTCAACTATTCATGTATTTATTCTAGTGATATCAATTGAAACTTATTTTCATTAGAGAGTCTCATGAATATCGCAGCGTGCATGCGGCGCGTACCTGAATAATTGTTAATTAATACAAACATGACGTTTGCATGATGTAGATGTTTGACTCCCACTACCAAGATGCGCGAATTTTCTTTCTTATTCAAATTTTTATTCCCTCATGAAAATAGGAAGAATTGGTGTTAATGAACTGAACAAAGAAAGTGTGCAAGGGATTCTGGTAGGGAGTCAAATGATGCCATCATACTAAAGCCCAATTCATTTTCTCGCGCCTCTTAGTAGCCATAAATACACCTATTTCAAAAAAGGTTGTCATCGCGAAAGGCGATAGGCGATTGGCGATTCCACATGGAAATGGTTTCGTTGAATACAAAGAACATTGAATCAGTCTCAACACTAAGGTCCATGTTCTTGACGAGAATAAGAAGCAGAAACACGCAAGTCATTTCAGCTATTCTTGGATCTTGGAATGACCTGCTATCGCTTTTCGCTTATCACCTATCGCCTATCGCCTTTGGCGATGACAACTTTATTTGACATAGGTATATACAAAGAAATATTAAATAAATAGAGGTTATTACATTGCTAGTTGTGTATTACAGGCGGATGATTTTACTCTTGAAGCTGTATTTTTTCTCGCCCCATCGTACGACACGGAAAAAACTGAGAAAGGGTGCATGAAAAACAACCATTTTTTTTGTAAGCAAGCAAACTTAAAACTCATGAAGTCAAACCACTCAGGACGTGAACCAAACAGAAATAGAAAATTTCCTCGCGCTGACATTAGCATAAATACCCGTTCGAACCGGTTCACAGACCGCGTATTATCGCTCTGTAATTTCACTCGAAAAACTCGAAATTCACGGGATATTAAGTGTGTCGTATAATAGAGTATACTCCAAGGCCGCGGGAGATACGGATTTTATCTTCGAGTGGTGAGGTTATATCTTACTAGTGACAAGAGCGCAGCGAACGATTATATTTCTCAACACGAGAAGATAAAATCTCCAAGCGGCCTGTAAGTACTCTGCTGTTTAATGTATAATTATCTATAAAATACAATTTTGGTGGATTTTTCTATTTGATGCGATTTCTAAGAATTCTTACCAATGGTGTTATTTTCACATGTGAAGATACCATGTTATATCTTCACATGTGAAGAAATCCCTTTTTAGTAAAGAAAAATAGATATTTCATCGATAATTATATGAGCACTGCATCTGGATCAAGATCACCACTGATGATATCCAATGAGTCTGGATTAAGATCACTACTGATAATATCCAATGAGTCTGGATCAAGATCACTACTGATGATATTTAATGAGTCTGGATCAAGATCACTACTGATGATATCCAATGAGTCTGGATCAAGATCACTACTGATGATATCCAATGAGTCTGGATCAAGATCACTACTGATGATATCCAATGAGTCTGGATCAAGATCACTACTGATGATATCCAATGAGTCTGGATCAAGATCACTACTGATGATATCCAATGAGTCTGGATCAAGATCACTACTGATGATATTTAATGAGTCTGGATCAAGATCACTACTGATGATATTTAATGAGTCTGGATCAAGATCACTACTGATGATATCCAATGAGTCTGGATCAAGATCACTACTGATGATATTTAATGAGTCTGGATCAAGATCACTACTGATGATATTTAATGAGTCTGGATCAAGATCACTACTGATGATATTTAATGAGTCTGGATCAAGATCACTACTGATGATATCCAATGAGTCTGGATCAAGATCACTACTGATGATATCCAATGAGTCTGGATCAAGATCACTACTGATGATATCCAATGAGTCTGGATCAAGATCACTACTGATGATATTTAATGAGTCTGGATCAAGATCACTACTGATGATATTTAATGAGTCTGGATCAAGATCACTACTGATGATATTTAATGAGTCTGGATCAAGATCACTACTGATGATATTTAATGAGTCTGGATCAAGATCACTACTGATGATATTTAATGAGTCTGGATCAAGATGATCACTAATGATATCCAATGAGTCTGGATTAAGATAAAAAATAAGAGTTTGACGCCTTGATAGAAGATTTAATTATAACATCCTCTCTAAAAAAAAAAACAACTCTCACTTGTTTACATATGAAAGTCTTTATTCATATCCTCTCTTTCTAAGACTGCTTTATTTATGATTCAATATTTACCAAATCTCAATTGATCTGAACCAGGAGTTTCAATTAAGCCGACGTTACAGGGGACGTTTCGCAACGACGATTTTTCGCGATACGACTCGTCGATATTTAATACATCTTACAAAAGTCAACTTTTCGCGCAACGTTCGTTCGAAAATCAACATGTTACACGGGACGTTTTTTAGCGCTTTGAAAGCCGCCATCTTGTTTGTTGACGTCACCTCGCCTGAGAGTATTGAACTGCATTTTGGGTATGCATTGCGCGAAAAACTGTTGATGAAGCGGTTATACGAATCAACTTGCAAAAAATTGCTATTCTGAGTTGCAAGTTTTTGAAACTAAATCAAAAACTTGCAACACGTTGCGAAATCCGAAAATTGTTGTAGATGCATGTTACATGGCATCAATTTTTCGTGGAACGGAGTATCGCGAAAAATTGTCATTGCGAATCGTCCAGTGTAACATCAGCTTTACAGACGCTGAGTCAATTGTTATTGTGACGTTGCCTTAGGCTGATTTCATTTTCTCTAATAAAAGCTCTGCTCTAAACAAACACAATCGCAAATGGTGCTAAACCACTGGACGATGTTTTCGTATGCCATTACTTCACTAGAATCAACAATCACGCGCAAAACCTCGCTCTCAATAATAAAATAAGAGTAACTAATAATTAATAGAAAGGTAAAATTGACAGCTTAGGATTTGCGTGTCATGTCCTACGGAACTAAAATGTTCTCCAAGGCAACGCAAATTGCAGTTTGAACGTTAATAGCGACGTGAAAGCGTTTGAATAGCTGGCAAGAAAAGTAGAAACAGCGAAAATTACATCACCTTGCTTGTTTAATTCTTTTTCTTTTCGAGTTTTCCTAGCCGAGATATGGGATGTGGAGCAAGTGTGGCGGTGAATGGCCATGTACTATCAGGCACCTCGTGTACTTCAGTTGCATTCCAGCCAATTCCGCTTTCAGAGGAGCAAAAGAAGTTGATTTATCAGACATGGAGTCTTGTGGAACCTGTTAAAGTAGCCGCGGGAAGGAAGCTTTTCGCCAGGTAAATTGATAACTGAAAACTTTCCAATATTTATAGCAAAATTAAGGCTTATAAAAACCAAGACTAATAATGATATTGATAATATGAAGCAGTTGCATTATACGTTTTTAGTTAGTACTGAAGGAAGGTTTTGTTTCCATATATATTTGAACGTGTTTTTTACTTAGAATTGACACGGGGAAAAAACGTGGAAAGCTTGAAAACACTAAATTAAATCGCGATCGGTAAATCAAGGAAAGGCAGGAAGGCAGGGAAAAAAAAAATATATATATATATATACAAAACAAACTTGCAGATAAAAGAATGACCCGATTTAAAATTAAAATCATAGATCTTTTAACATAAGAGAACGACGCAACTAAATGGTTAAAAAAACATGGGACAAAAAAACACTATAAAAGGAAAAATTACTATGGTAACATTCTAGATTAAACTTATCAGATAACGAAAGACGAAAATCGTTTTTTTTTTTTTTTTTTTTTTTTTTCGTTTTTGTTTTTTTACTAACATTTACAACAAGGTTCGAGGGTCACATTGTTCTGAGCGCGAAGTCTAAGGACTATTTTTCAGAGTTTTTCATTTTTTACACCTTCGTATAAAATAAGATCAAATTATATGATAATAGTGTTGTATTTGTACATTAAAAGGCCTCGTTAATGCAGCTTTGAGATATTGCATTGTGTACAATATGAATATCACAATCAATCAATTCTTACTAAAAGGATAGAAAAACGATCTGAAGTAGATTGGTTAAAGACATTAAAATTTTTTTTTTTTTTTTTTTTTTCTTTCGTGACCAAATCATAAATAATAAGCTGTAAAAGCTTTAAAAGCTGTAAATGAACACCAATTGTTTTTACACTTTAATTTGAGACACATACATAATACACATTACTCCTATTACTGAGTGCCTGCATATCATACATCAATCAAAAAATCTTGAAGTGTACTTTTTAGATTTGCCGGCTTTTATCTGGCAATTCTATTTTTTTCTTTTCATTTTCATCACATTCTCAGTAACAGTTTCATTTGGAATCGTATATGACCTTAGGCGTAGAGCTTCTGGAACACCGATAGAGTTCATTTTTTTGCCTTAGATTCGATGGGGAACTGATTTTATTCCCAAGGCAAAATTTAACAACCAAGTATATATGTTGAAGGAATAAATATTCAAAATCTCTATATCGAAGGTGCTAGAGTACCACACTAATAAACTTATTCTGAAGCCTTGTTTACACCAGGAACACAAACATAACCGCGAATTTTACAGTTTTGAAGAGAGTAAACTATTTAAGGAAGGAAAAAGAAAAATGTTCAGTGTCAATTGACGATGGTTACAGTAATTGAGGACACTCGAGCAATGAACATTTTGGCTTCTGTTTCGAACTCTCTGAAATGAAGCATTGAGTTCAAATACAGCGAGTGATCAAAATAAATCTTATTTCCAATAGATTGGCTCAAGGGATGATTTACAGTATGCATTGTTCAAAATTGGCAACAAGACTGCGAATTTGGCTGTAAATTTGTAAAAACTCGTAACTTTCACAAATTCAGGTGCACATATCTACTAGTATTTTTAGCCCGTCATTCACTTTTTGGCAACGTCCACACGTGTCCACAAATTTTTGTATCCGCAATTTTTTTTTTTTACGGATACGGGTTGCGTCCACACGTGTCCGCAAATTTTTGTGTCCGTATCCGCACATTTTACGAAAACGGATACGTGTGGACGGTGAAAACGATTCGAATACGCTGCGTGTGGACGCAAACATTTTCGTATCCGCAAAAAATAATTTGCGGATACAACAATTTCCGGATACGTGTGGACGGGGCCTTAACGAGCCGAGCCGAGTGCAAAAAATGTTTTTCTTGGATTTTTTTCAAAAGCAAAATTTGAATTAAAATACAAAATTGAGATGATGTTTAAGTAAAAAAAAAAAATAAATAAATAATAAAAAAAAATAAAAAATTAGACGTAAGAAACAAATCATCTGCAGGTGACAGGGTATTTCATTTAAAATTTATGACCATCGAATTAATGGATAATTAGCGGTAATGGTATAATAGGTCTGATATAAGTGGAGTCCAATTCGTTGCATTCTGTAATCATTCTGAGTATATGATTAGAGACAGAATAAGACGACCCTCAGCCCTATTTCCATTTAAATATAAGTAATTATGTAATGCTAACTACCCTACGTTCCTCCTCTAAATTTCTGCTTGCGACTCCAAGACCAAAGACATCAACGTTTGGAAAAAGAACCTTCGATTTGGCTGCACTCTGGAATAATCTCCCTGATGCAATTAAGTACTCAAGTTCAGTACCAGAGTTTAAATCTGCACTAAAACACTACCTGTTCACCAGGAGTAACTGACTTTTTTTTTGCAATTTTTTCAACAAATTTGATATCCGTTTGGTCCTTTTGTAAAAAGCATCGAGACGTTGTATGATGCGTTTGTTAAGAACTTTATATTATTATTATTATTAATAATGAAACGACCAAAAAACAATGGGATACTTTGGTTAAAAAGCGAGAAAAGTCATTGAAAAAATATTTTGAGCCCGCGCTCGACTTGTCGGCCAACAGTCCAATTATAGGTGTTCAATTAAGACTACTAGATTGAAAAAAAACTTTTTCAACAATCAGATTTGATAAAATTGTCATAGTTGACAATATAAAGTCACATACGGGAAATGACATGTTAGAAACATAGTGAAAACGAATCTGACACTGACTTGACAGAGCGGATATGGCAGACTGACATTTACTTAATTACTTATCGCATTCTTATCTTTTTGTTTTTAAGATTATTTGAATTGAACCCTAATCTGCAAAGCACATTTCCTGCATTCAAAGGGTTGGAATTAAAAGATATCCTTAACTCAAGGTCATTGTATTTACATGCAAAGCGAGTCATGAACGCAATGGAAAATGCGGTGTCTTCTCTTAATGATTCAGAGACATTCACTTGTTATTTGGCCAATCTAGGTGACAGGCATCTTCCGTGGAATATACAAAGACAACATTTTGATGTAAGTAATGTTCACAATAGGAACGGCCGGGTTGTTTATCGGCCATACAATCACTGGCCTCCGGCTCGAGATTGTATGGCTGACACAACACGGAAGCGAATTAGATAATTAGGTACAACAAGAAAGCATAAATAATGCTAATTAGATACAGCCACTAGTGGATGTATAGAGTTCTGATAGAAATTTCTCAAGAAAAAAAGGTGAATATTCGTTCGATTCCCGAGCATCGCACAAAACAGTTGTATCTCTGTTTCATGTTTCAACCCACTCATGAGTTTCAAATGTGATTCTAAAATAGCATCAAACGGTGCCTAGTACAAACATGAATACCAGAGATTCCTCCTCTTAGTTCATTTTCTTTTGTTTGTGGGATTTAGTTATCTTCACCACACTGACAAATATATCTTATAGATCAGATACATAGATCTTATTACTAGACATTTTAGGGTGGAATACGGATGGATATCTTTTCGAGTCCTGTCGAGCCCGATGGGGCGAGACAAAACACAACGAGAAAACATGTCCACTCGTATTCTAAATACCCTAAAATGTCAAATAAGTTATTTATTAACTGAGCTTACTTTTTCCCAAATGAAGATTTTTTTACTGTACAAAATAACTTAGAGTACGAATTGCTGGTTTTCAATCATTCAAGAGAATGAAATAACTAAAGACACGGCGGCCATGTTGGATGATATAACAAAAGAGAATAATGACGAAACTTTTGTTAAATTCATCCAACATGGCGGCTGTGAAAACCATCAATGTCGCTTCAGGCTTACCATCATTTGTACTCTAATTTAAATAGTTGGATAGTAAAAATCACTAATTTGCTTTTATGATTCTTGGCAGATTGTTGGAGAGTGTCTGCTATGGACCTTACAAGACATGCTTGGTCCTGCATGCACAACAGATGTAGCACAAGCCTGGGCCGAACTCTTTGGCTATATTACTGAGTCAATGCTCTCTGGGATCGATAGAGCCAAAGCAAATCGATAGTAAGACATGATATATATTAAACTGGAAAAGTCTTGCCTGCCATCCAAGTCGAGTCATCATACATTCAGTGCGACCAGAATTATAACAAGCTGTAAGATATGTTCAATACACTGAGGCAGGACGATTGTAAAGTAAACGTGGAAAAGTTATGCCTACCCACCTGAAAGCTGGCCATTGGACTGAGCTACCATACATTCAGTGCAACCAGAATTATATACAAGCTGTGTTAAAGATATATCCACAATAAGGCAGCCGGATGATTACATAGTAACAATGAAAAGATGGCAAAAACATTTGCTGCTGGCTAGGCGTTACGAGTAAGGTACACTATAAGGCACACACGCCAAATCCTGTGTGAAGTTCATAAAAAAAACATCAAAAAATGTTTTATAAAAAGTGCATTGATACTGATATTAATGTTGGTACACTTGCACCTTGTCATCATGATCATATTATAGATAATGAAAGCGAAAGAATACTAAATGAACGAAGAATTTAATGTCTTTGTCTAGTACTTGGGATATGATTTTAGTGATAAAGTTAGGTGCTTCTGCTGGACTTGGCCTCTCAACATGCCATCGCTGACACGACAAAACAGTTTACTCCAGGCAATTGCCACTTCTCTTGTCCAGACATCCTTCAGCCTTTCACGTATGACGTCAATGAAAGCTCTCCTCATATCCTGATGAACAAGAAGTCCAATTAATGAATAAATGGGTTGTAGTGAGTACGTGATGAAGTTCGCTACCGGTCCAGGTGATCTCGCGCATGCACTTCCAATTACTATTAACCAATCAGAAGCATTTTTGTTGCATCACCAAAAGTTTTTATGATGGCTTCGGGATGGAGTCGTATTTCGAGTTAACCTTTTTAAAATACGTCCTGAAATATAACTTTACATTGAAAAATTATATGTTACATGTACCAGAAAAGCTCCCTCTTGCCCTATCAGCAATTAAAACTAATGAAAACAAAGCATAAATGCAATAAAAGTAAGCGCAATCGGCGTTGTCTAATCACCAGCCGCCATTTTGATTACCGTGAGATATTATGAAATAGGAGACTATGTATTAGGAACTGTTCGCTTTGACAAAAAATCCTTTGCGCGCTTCGAGGCGAGATCACCTGGGGTAAAGATCAGTTAATAGACCTCTTTACCTTCGTATGTAAATTCCGCATTTCAGATCACATGACATTCGCTTGAGAATTGTTCTTTTATGACGAAGATGTTAAAATATTTACACGTGAAAGAATCAACTCCCAAGAGTGGCATCACATGGTCTGTAATGTGCACAACAAACAACAAAGCTAAAGAGGTCTATAGAGGCTTTGCAAGTACCATCACGTGATGGCAGCCATAACAGGAGGCAGGAACAATTGAATCTGGTCTAACCTAATTTACATGAGAAAGAACTCAGTTTCCAAGGGGCAAGAGACTATTGTTGTGCCTCCTGTCATGGCTGCCATCACGTGATGAAATCTCAAGAATCCGTTCAACGTGACTACGGTTACCACACAAATAAGTCAAGTAAAGGATATAATTTAACATAAAAACTCACTTTTAAATGATAATCCTTTAATTTCCTATTTACATGTCTCTTTCCCAGTTCTATAAAATAACTTTCAAGGACTTCATGGTCGTGTAAAGTTGAAACAGCGTTTTCTATTGCCTTCATGACTCGTTTTCCATGCCCTAATACGGCACGAGACTGCTCCATCTCAGTACGGCTCAGGTTCCGGAACTCAGGGAAAAGATTTTGGTAAGATGGATTCTTTTCGAAGTACCTACGACAAAGATTGCGCGGGTAAACTGCTGTCACAGGTTTGAGGGTTCAGATGGATTAAGATTAGAGGCCGAGAGAAAAGAAAAAAAAAAAGAAATATCTACCATTCGTGTAAGAAAAATAATTACTTTGCTTATTATACACTCAAAAAAAGTACTCGATTCTGATTGGACAAGAAGAGTACAATTAAATCGTTAATTTTACTATGTAGAGTTCCAATTAAGTTTCTCAATTTTCTTGAGTATATTTCATAAACCAAAAATCACATGATCTTCTCGTGCAATTCGGAATTGATAGACACTCGTGATGTTTTTGAAAGTTCTCAAACTTGACTCACCTTATTTAGATTAAGTGTCGTCCAATTTTGAAATATTTCAAAACATGTCTTGGAAACCTATAAATTCCGAACTGTTTTCGAGATCATGGGATTTCCTAATAGATATTTATCAAAATTATGACCAAAACTGAAATAAAAATGATAGGCGATCTATGCTGAACTAGGCAGGGTAGCATGGGTGGCGTTCGCGGCTAACGTGTCGTCTTTCACCGCCGTGAGTCCAACGGGTCGGGTCGTTGGTTCGAGCACTGCGGTCGCCACATGTGAATCGAGTTTGTTTGATGTGTTTTTCTCTCCTATGCTACGAGGGTCTACTCCGGGTTCTCCGGTTTCCTCCCTCCGTAAAAATCAACATGTGAGCTGCCGCGGGTCCAACGGGTCGTTGGTTCGAGCCCTGCGGTCGCCACTTGTGAATTGAGTTGGTCTGATGTGTTGTTCTCTCCTATGCTACGAGGGTTTTCTCCGGGTTTTCCGCTTTCCTGCCTCCGTAAAAATCAACATGTGAGCTGATCGTTGTGTGCATAGAATATTGAATGTAGTGGTAGTGCGTGTGAGCGAAAAGTGTCTCCAATTAGTGCGAAAGCGATAGAACGACTAGACACTTAAATAAAAGTGATTTATTTATTTAGATTCGCAGAGGGTGAGTTACACTCGATTTTAAATAGTCCTTCATATATTGGAACACGAGCAGTGATGAGTTTTATGAATATCTCCAAAACTTCCAAAGGTTGTGTACACTGCGACTTAGACGAGACCTGCTGTCCTACGGCCTTAGTGCTCCGATCCAAGAAGAACAAACATTTAGAATCATTGACAATGAAGCAAAAAATATCCTTTGCAACGAAAATACTCATTTAAAAATCAATATTGTACCGCTTTAGAAATCATTAAAAAATTGAATAAATCAACCGCAAAAGAAAATCTTGAATCTTTCCAATTCTCCCAATTACGTTTAGTTTTATATATTTTGAAGTTCTACATTAAATAATCAACAAGCTAATATTAGGAAAGCATATATCTTACCTCAAGAATAATTCTTTTCCAATATTTTTTATATTATGTTCAAGACTGACCCAAGTCTGTCGAATAAGGAGTATTTCAGCAGAATCCAGTGTTTCGCCAAAAGCAAGACGTTCTTCATCTTCTTTACCCATCATGTTACCCGCTGAAATATTGCAGCCCATTTTTAGTTAAGATACTGAAATATTTGACCAAACTGAGTCAGCGGGGAACTGAATTCGACGGAGGTTTCGGCAGCTTAGCAGAAACAGTTGTTGTTGTTCTCAAACATTCACGGAAGGTTACAGCAGTCAAGGAAGTGAGCTTAGATAGGAAATATAGAAAGAAAAAGCAATTTGCACCCGTTTGTCGAAACCAATGACGCACAACCTTAAATTACAAAGGTATTGTCTTCAAATGAGAAAATTCATATCGAAAGGAAATTTCCTTTTTTTGGTTCTCTATACATTCTAAATTGATTTATTACAATCAATCTTCGCAATTTTACACTGAATATTGACAAATGCATTAAAATATATAATAAATAGATAAATATACGATATAGTACAATAAAAGCTAACCCTAGCGATTGAAAAGTACAATATCGAACGAACTCAACCCACATACTTAACTTTTTCCAGTAATTAAAAAGAAAAAAGTATTACGCAGCACAAATGTAAACAATATTAGGTGATGCCATGCAATACCACACAACAGTAAAGCTGCTGCTGTATCAGGAGTAACACTTTGGCTCTATCATTTCAATTTGGTGAAGGTAACCTGGAGAATCGAAGGAAGAACTGCGAGGCACGAACGACAGATTCTCTCCAGAAAACCATAGATACTCTCCACCATACCATCTCATTCGTCTGTGGGAAAGGAGGGGAGGGGGGAGTTTGGGTTAGGGTTTAAGGTTTAGAGTTTAGGGTTAGAGCTTAGAGTTAGAGTTAGAGTTAGAGTTTAGAAGTTAGGGTTAGGGTTAGGTTTAGGTTTAGATTTAAGGTTTAGGGTTTAGGATTAAAAGATACCACTTTGAAATACAAGATAGTTCATTTAAAACGTATTTAGTTTATCGCAACATATACTAATACTCATGTCAAACGTCAAATGTCACGAGCCGAACCTAATGACATCATAGAGAAGACGGCCTTGTTATCCATTGTATCCGAATTGGGTTCGGCTCTTGTGAAGTTCGACGTTTGATTTGAGCCTTAAAGCATATATTGATATCAGATACTTGTTACCATCAAACGTGCCGGGATGAAGTAACGTACTGACCAATCAGAATTTATTACAGCGGAAGTGCGCCGTTCGCCGCAATTAATCCTCTTTTGAAAAATTCTGACATCTATCATAGTCAAGGAAACCATTCAGATCCGACTCCACCCTAATGAAATCAATAGGGACAGTGTAACAATCCTTGAACTGTGGATACTGACAATAAGAAAACACTGTGGGGAGAGACGCAACAACCAAACAACCACTCGCAGCACAAACCGACTAACCAATTGCAGCACAGATTATCCGACGAGCGGTATACTAACAGACACACCTTCCAGTCTACAGCATCGCCTGATGAAGACTAGCAGTTTGCAGTCGAAACGAATAAATGACCAATAAATGACCCTCAATTTTGAGACAAAGCATTATTTATCTATCGGATATATAGAGGATATTTCATGGGCGCGCGCTCACTCGTGAGATATCAATTGAACACTCGAAGATAAAATTCGTATCTCCAAGCGGCCATGTAATGTTCTGTTTATTATATAGATATCGATGAAACTTAAATAAAACAAAAGCTCAGAAATTCTTTATTAAAATAGCAAGCCGATTCAACAGCGATATCTTCACGTGTGAAAGATATGGTATCTTCCACTGGTGAAAGATATCAAGTTTTCGACACTAGAGAAAACCTAGGCCTGGTATTTCATCGATATCTATATAATAAATAGATATATATATAGTAAAGATTGGATTAAAGACGAGACATGTTCACTGTAACTCCGAGTTTCGTGCTTACGCACTCATCAGACAGACTTTAATGGATTAAAGTCTGTCTGATGAGTGCGTAAGCACGAAACTCGGAATTACAGTGAACATGTCTCGTCTTTAATCCAATCTTTACTATATATCTATTGCTCTGCATCCCTACGCATCGAGCACTGTTTCAACAGTATAGACCACATTACATACTTTGTAATAAATAGATATATATATATATTAAAAGACGGCAGGAGAAATTACAAGATCAACTGGTCAATAACAGCCTAAGCAAGTTCATACAATAACATCTCCAAAAGGTGTAATCTCTGCCTAACAGAAAACCTCTACATTATTAAAGCCGACAAAGCTAGCCTCCTCAACAAAAGATCGGAATTAATTTCTGAATGCCAACATGAGAACAAGTACTACTTAATGAACACCTAAAACAAATCCGGAAAGCCGCAGAACAATAGATCATTTTAATTACTAATAAAAATCTAGTGAACTACAGTTTTTCTAGTATTCAATTTGACCTTAGATTAATGATTGTTTTGACAACTAATAATAATGATAAAAAGGTAAATTATACACCGTGAAAAGATGAAAAGACATTTCGGACGCTAGTCCTTCGTCGAATTAGAAGAGCTCTTTTACTCCGACGAAGGACTAGCGTCCAAAACGTCAGTAAGTTTTTTCATCTTTTCACGGTGTATAATTTACCTTTTTATCATTACTGCTTCATTAGAAACACCGACGCAGCTCACACTAGTTTTTAGCTAGTTATCTCTTCTTAACAGTAAGATATGATTAATACAGGAAGAAACTAAAAAATGACGCAGATATTATCATCTTAATTTCACTGCCAACTACTAATGAGAATATTCAAGGCGGCAATAATGATAAAGACCTGTTTGGTGCCTTTGTTATGGGCGGATTTTTAATGAACGAAAGTGCTTTGCAGAGCAGAAATTGCAAAGAAATTAGATGAAATCGATTGATTTTCTTGTTGATATCCCACAGATTTGGTCATATTGATGGCACCCCGGGTGATCGCACTGATATTTTTCATATCGAACTCTAAAGTTCCATAAGTTTCGGTCCCAGATTCTCACGGGCTCTCTCCACTAGCTATCTGCTATGACTGAGGAAGGACGTAGTGGTTTAAGAAAAGAAAACGCGCAAAAGAAACCCGACGTCGAAGAAAACATGGTCATCACCGAACACAGATTATAAGGGTGGGTCGGGAGTGCTACAAAAGTACCAGTTGTGCTCTTGACCGATTTTTTGCAAAGAGTGGTAGATAATGTATGCGGAGAATATTTAAATAATTCGTGGACTAATCCGAAGACAGAGTTTATCATAACAATGGATTGTATTGATAACATAATGCGGAGGATATTTAAATAGTTCGTAGATCAATCTGAAGACAGGGTTTATATATTTTTATAAAATAACAGTGGTGGCGTGTATAGATGATATACTGAATATATGCAAATGACATTGAATAGTTATGGTACGCTTGCCTCTTACGTCATCATCATCATATAACTGTCTTTTTGAATCTGTTAGCCATCTTTGCCAGCTATTTCAGTTTACCTCATGTGATAACCCATGTATTGTTGTTGTTGTTGTTGTTGTTTTGTTGCATCCTATCTTGACTTCAGTTATCTTACAATAGGCTGTTTTATTTTCTTTCAACAACTTGCACTGATGCCTTTCAATATGCCATTGCTTATTCGACAAAAAAGTTTACTCCAGGCAATTGCCGCTTCTCTTGTCCAGACATCCTTCAGCCTTTCACGTATGACATCAATGAAAGCTCTCCTCATATCCTAATTAACAAGAAGTCCAATAAACAAATTAAGTCAATGAATAAACGATAAATCAATAAAAATTGGACAGTTGTTACTGGTAAAGTTGAACGCATTAAACAAGACTTTAAATCACGAACTCCGAGTTTACTGTGCGGACACAAACAGGACCACTTGAAGAAAGTTAACCAATCACGGCATAGAGTGAAAACAAAGGAATCAAACTTAATGCAAACTTGAACCAATCAGAGGCGAGAATTATACAAAGCCTAGATTTCTGAGAAAAACTTATCAACAAACGTGGGAATGTGATTGGCTGAGGTCAATATAATTTTGATTTTGCCGTCTCCTGATTGGCTAAAGTCTTATTTATCTTAAATTTTGTTCAAAGGGTCCCGGTTAGTATGCAAATAATCTAATTGTAGTCCTTGAAGCTAGATAACCAATCATCGAGCAGATATTCATAGATATACATATTTCTAGAATTATTTTCTTATTTAACTCTAAATAGCTATTAATTGATTTACATTGTATATCTTCACTTTTGTGGCAATATCTTTTGAAGAAAAAAAAAAACAAAAAACAAAAACGTGAATCGCAAAATAAGACAATTTTTGGCTGTTATAAACAAGTACAGTGATACCTTTATTTTAAAAGCGAAAGAACTCGCATGGTGCCTTGAATAGGGGTTTGTTTTACAATAAATATGCAAGGAAATATACGGGAACTTACATTTATCCCTCGTTTAAAAAATCATAGTCGACTACGATGAATTGCGCCCCTATATCATTGCTTACATCGTTCCCTAACATCGTTCTCGAAGCTCTTTCATGCACTGGTGGAGCACAATTTCTGCAAATTCGCTATGCCAAAGTCCTCAAAGTCCTCAAATAGACCCGTTTCGAATTCCAAATTACCGCTGTGCTTCTTGATTACAGACTCATTTGCACAGGGTTAGCCTCGAGTTTGCACAATATTCACGTGTTTCAGTCAAGGCCCGTCGAGTTTCAAAGTGTTTGTATTGTTGAAGTTGTGCATTCTTTACTTTACCGTTGGTATTTGTGAATAGTTAAACACTGATACGAGGCTAACCCTGTGCAAATGAGTCTGTAATCAAGCCGGAACCAGCGGTAATTTGGAATTCGAAACTGGTCTATTCTCAAAGATCCCTTCCTTTCATTCCACAGCAAGTCGGTTGAATTCATTATGACTTTTCTGTCGCCCAACTGTTAGACAACACAACTTTTGAAATTTACCTTATTTTCGTTGCCAAAATTTAAAAAATCTCATGGAAAGCATAAAATGAATGTACTTATCAGTTTATTCTATCAGTGATTATCTTAAAGCGTCTAGCAGGAATAACAAGACTGATGATGGAACTGTAACATATGTCAATTTATGTTAATTTGCATCACATGATTTGTACCTCGTGCGTGTGTGAGATCTCTAGTAAAGAACTAGAACTACCCACTGAAGCTGTGTTTTATTAGTCTTTATATCATTTACCCTGTACACTGTACATAACAGGAACTGGATTTTCAAACTTCACCTACAAATTCGCCATTCTGCCTGGCAGAGAAGATGGACTATTGTTTTGATTCCGGCGCGCAATGCATTGTAGCTGACTAGGATTCTTTAATGAAGGTTGTCCGCTTCATGAGAGATTCACATAATAGAGGTATCACTGTAACTGTCCATTGGTTATACGACATCTCAACATGTATAATCCAACCTGACCACTTGGTTAGACCGTACATATAAATCAAGTTAAGAATATACGTTTACATAAAAACTTACTTTTAAATGATACTCCTTTAATTTCCTGTTTACATGTCTCTTTCCCAGTTCTATAGAATAACTTTCAAGGACTTCATGGTCGTGTAAAGTTGCAACAGCGTTTTCTATTGCCTTCATGACTCGTTTTCCATGCCCTAAAACGGCACGAGACTGCTCCATCTCAGTACGGCTCAGGTTCCGGAACTCAGGGAAAAGATTTTGATAAGATGGATTCTTTTCGAAGTACCTATAACGAGAAAGATTGTGGTAAAATGTTGTCACGGGTGTGATGGCTCAGAGGAATCAAAACTACTTTGAGGAGACTAAGAGCAAAAAAATGTCAGTAGACGCTGCCAAGGAGTCAAAGTTCTCAAAAGGTTTTCCTATATAACGTTAACTTGTTAGCAAGGAAGACAAGGGCAACGGCTTAGTGCAGTGCTCCGATCTGAGAAGAGATAATGAAATATCAAATTAAACCTTGAATCTAAGTCTAAATCGTTGTTTTAAAGTGACTCCCTACTATTGAACTTTGCATTTGAGCCGAAAACAGTACGTAAAAAAGAAACTTCAATTGAAAAAGTAGGGTCAAAATGTTGGCCAAATTTTGCATAAAAATGTTGGGTCAAATGTTGGGACCGTTTGTTAAGGTTGGTTTTCAAATGTTGGCCAAAGTTTGACTAAGCATATTAGATCAAATGTTGGAACCGTTTGTCATGGTTGGGTCAAAATGTTGGCCAACGTTTGGCTAAAAATGTTGGGTCAAATGTTGAGACCGTTTACGGTTAGGTCAAAATGTTGGCCAAATATTGGCTACAAATGTTGGATCAAATGTTTGGACCGTTTGTCATGGTAGGGTCAAAATGTTGGCCAAAGTTTGGCTACAAATTAGTGTTGAGTTAAATGTTGGGATAAATGTTGGGACCGTTTGTCACGGCCTTTATTACATTCAACAGCGATGGAGGGAAAGAAACCATTCTCCTTGGCAACGTAAAACAATCATTAAAAATGCAATTATTTCATTAAAAGATGAACAATTAAAAGTTGAAATATCCTGCAAACAAAAATAAAAATTTTGAATTTTTGTCTCAGAATTACATAGGTTTTGTATTTAGGTTCTATTAAATAATCAGCAAGTATGAAAGCATATATATCTCACCTCAAGAATAACTCTTTTCCAATATTTTTAATATCTTGTTCAAGACTGAGCCAAGTCTGTCGAATAAGGAGTATTTCAGCAGAATTCAGTGTCTCGCCTAATGCAAGACATTCTCCATCCTTTTTACACATTGTGTTCTTCATTGAAATACTGCAGCCCATTTTGAGTTTGTTCAAGATAAATATTTGTACAAGCCGACCCGGCTGGAATTGAAGAAGGTATACGGCAGCGTTGAGAAAAACGCTCACTTTTTATCCCTATTCGCTGACTAATGTTATCAAACAGTCGTGCGAAGAAGGAAGCAATCAAGAAGATAAGATACGTATAAAAGAATGAGAAAAATAGCAATTTGCGCCTATTTATTAACACTAATAACACACAACCTTAAATTGCAGAGGTATTGTCTTCAAGTGAGAAAATTCATATAAGGAGGATTTCGTTTGCTCGTTCAAGTTCCCATTACTGCAATTACCACTTGAAGTTTGATGATTGGAATAAGATTTAGCAAGAAGAAAAACGTTCATTGTTAAGGATTTATCGGGTTTATCCTAATACAAAGAGAAAATGACGAGAAGAAATCTCTGGTATTCATGCTTGTAACCATCATAGGCACCGTTTGATGCTATTTTAGAATCACATTTGCAATCGTTTGTTTTTCTGTGCGCGCAAAATGTGCGCACTCTACGCTGTTTGCTCAAGTTTTCTTGAAAAATACATGAAAACATGAGTAAACAGTAAGGCCTTGGCTAAACGAGGAAACACGTTTCCAGAAATATGTTTCCCGCGCGCACGTTCCCCGATGTTTCCAAGTTTAGCCACATGCGAAACATTGCTACGTGCAACAAATTTTGCTTCCAAGACACAAAAATGTTTCTGCTGCGCGGCAGAAACATTTTATGCTTCCAAGACGCATGGAAACAATATTTCCCAATGTTTCCTCGTTTAGCCACGAAAGTCAACATTCTACAAGTTCGTTACTTAGCAACGCTAGCTCTATCTTGAAAGTGCGCATGCGCTAACCGATGTTTCCCGATGTCTCTTGACAGTTTTGCCACCTTTGGAAACATTTAAGAAAACATGTTTCCTCGTTTAGCCACGGCCTAAGCAGTATGCGCGTGCAGAAAAACAAACGATCAAATGATTGATTCTAAAAATAGCATCAATGGCCCTAAAACTAGCATCAAAGACTGCTCATGATGGATCGCGGGGATTCCTTCTCTTAGTTCATTTTCTCTTGTTAATACTGATTATTCAATGCACTCGGCTTAACCATTTCAAAGGAAAGAAGCAACTATACGCATGCATAAAATTCAGACAAACAGCCATTAGTTTTCCCAAGGCTTTAATCGTAGATTTACTATAATTAGTTTTTAAGTTAGTCGTAAATATGAACTAACATTGCTGCCAAATACTCATTCATCAAGGCGGATGCAGCCAAAATTTTAGGGGAGGGGGGCTAATGGAGTTTCTTCCGTCAACACAACGGAAAAAAATGAAAAAAGTTTTGTTTTTTTCTGCTGAGGGGAGACTTCAGCCCCCCTTGTAACTTATTAAAAAAAAATCAAAGTTAATAGTTTTTCTTGGGTTCATTATAGAATACCCCGCCCACTCCAGTTACAAAGATCACAGTCAATGCATGGTTAACTGACCAGGGCGACACTGACAATAACACATTAGATTTTTCAGTGATTTACAGGTGATGATGATTGTTAATAATGGATCATTAAATGTCATGTTTCGTAATCTAAATGCAGTCATTGGTTTTCTAAACATGCTCGATCTTATAATTATCACTAAAACATGAAATTATAAAAAATGTTTATTTTTGACTTGCACCGCTAAAAGTCTCCCTCGTGCCTGAGAAATATTAAATATGAAGGCTATCACTGTTTGAGGGTTACGATTCGTGCTCAGTTTTGCGACCTTCCATTCAGACTTTAACCGCTAGATGTCTCCTTCGTCAATGTGAGACTGACCATGAAATGCCTATCACTATGTTGAGGTTTACAATCTGTGCCCGTATCTGACCTCATGTCCCTTTACGATTGTTTAATAAATATCTTTTTCTCTTTGTATGTGAATGTCTAGTGTGTGCTTTTCATTTTCTTTTCTTTAATGTGTGTGTGTTTGTGTGCATACATAGGATTAAGATAATGTAAATAGTAATACAGTACGTATAATTATAATTTAATAATCATAAATATATATAATAATGTATATATAGATACCTATCGATATTGTAATCTTTATATTTTAGTCTTCTTTTCCACCCATTATTCTTTGTAATTTCAGATATTTGTGTTACCTAGCTCGTTTAGCTTTATATAGTTATTCTAGGTAACCTCTACCATTCTTTTGTAAATGTAATCTTTGGTATAAATGAAACACATTGTATTGTATTGTATTGATTGACACAACCAAACAATATCGTCTCAATAATCCACCATGTACGGCCCATGGAACTTTGATTGATTGATTATTGATTATTGATTATTCTTTGCTTGGCTTTTTTGAGTTTGATTTAGCTTGCGTTTTTATGGATATCCAGTCGTGGTTTTGACTTGATTACCTCCCAGGATCCAAACCACAGACGAGAAAGACCGTCAGAAAAAGAGATTATGGAAGAAAATAATTTGCGCACAAGTCTAGGAGATAAACGTAGTCATTAATCAGAGAAATCTTTAATGTCGGCCTTTCCTCATCTAGATGCGCATTCCAATTATAATAAATTAAGTATATAAATAAAATAATATAAAAAATAATATAAATGAAAATAATTCAAAACGCGGTACGACTGGTGTGTTCAGTGTAGCTGGCGAAAGAGTTTTTTTTAGTGATGTGATAAACGAATAACAAACAACTTTTCTTAAAAACAAAAACAAGCTATTAGTCGTTCCGAGGTTAAGTAAAAGACTGGAACGAGTTGTCATTGCAGTGCATTGTGGGGCTGATTTTAACATATTTCCAAGATAGCGTCTATTTCGTCCCCCACAACAGTCCCAAATATGCACTGCAAATTCATTAAGAAAAGCTACTCACTTGTTTCCGAATTATATTGGTACTACGGAAGAGCTGAATCATTAGCTGAGAAAATCACGTAATTCTTGGCAACGTTGCAGACTTGTGCATAAAATGATTTGAAACTTGGTGAACGCACTGTCGCAGTAACGGTTACACGCAACGGTCGCAGAGGTGAACAGATAGTGCAATCAATTCTGTGCCGGATGCATGCTGGAGTTGCAGCGTTCATGGTGCATGCCAATTACTATATTACGGAGCAATGTACACATGAACATTGCAACTCCGTTAAGTAAAGTACTCGTTGCCGTATGGGAAGACTAATTATAGCAATGACATTTATTAGACCCCTCTATTAACTATGATCAGACATATAAATTATGTTCCATCAATCTATTTGTTCTCGGGAAAAAATCAGAGCTCCAGGCGGGAAAACTGAAATCACGTTACTTAAAGAAACTTAATGTACGCGACTGATAATGCCAAGCAGAAAAACACCTAATAATGAGACTTTTGTTGAGTACCGTACCTCAAAAGTGTCTTGTCTACTGGCTTAAATTGGGTCATAAATACCATATTTATACAGGGGTTTTAACACATTTACGATATGCTATCCAGTTATATATACCAACACAGAAAATCAAACAAATGGCTAGAAGAAAAAACTGTTGAAACCAAGGTGGAAAAAAAAAAAAAAAAAAAAAGATGATATTCACCCCTGCTGAACGATATAATATGATAAAGAAAACAAGAAACTGGAAATCGGCGTGGTGGGCTTATGTTGTAAGGTAAATGAAGTGGAAGTTGAATAGAGACGAGTGTTGATAGGTCAAGAAGAAACCATAAAAAGGTGTGGATTGTCTTTTGTTGCCTTAGTGTGTCGACTGATTGACTACCACCGCCGAAAAAATAGAGCTTTTTGAAGTGAACTGATTTGGTGCAAAATAGCCTTGCAGATTTGTTTGCTACTGATTAAGTCAAGCAAAAAAGAGGAACAGTAATATATGATTACGACAGGAAGAAACTATAAAAAAATGCACATATATCATCATCTCATTTTACTGAATGACTACTTACGAGAAAAAAATTGAAAGAGCTCTTAGGCTTCGACTAAAAAATCGTAATGATTGAATTCCACATTAAAGTACTTCGTAGGAACATGGTTAATGGGGCGGAATCATTCCGCTCTCCATTGATATGGTAGGAAAGAAATTGCAAAAAGAAATTAGAGAAAATATTTGATTTTGAAATTATGCAGATGTGGTCCTATGATAACGTTTTTCGTGTCCGTAATGACGATCTCTAAATGGGTTTTAACTTCATAATAATGAGCAGAAAAATTGCGGGAAAAACGCACAAAAACAGCATGATAACAGTGTGGTACTATACTAGTTTTACCAAGAACCCATTACAATTATTGTTGTTTTCATCCGCTAAATCCTTCTGTTATCTAACGATGTTTTCTCCTACAAAAAAATACGAAAGAAATAACGTCACAATATTGTGTCGTTCAGCAAGCTATTCTAAAACAAAATTACAAAATTTTGACGCCACAGAATTGCTGCGGATAACACGGTATGTCGATTTTAATCAAAAGGAAAAAGGAAAAACGAAAGAAAAAAGTAAAGAGAACGACTAAAACAAACGTGAACTCCACAAAGTTTTGTCTGGGGCACATATGTGGAACTCTGAAATAAAATCATCATATATAGATTTTTAGCAGGCTAAATTCTATAGACAGCCGATCAGTAAAAATATTCAACTCATTTTAAATATTCAATGAAATGATGATGGATATAGGATGTAGGAAGGCCAACACCTTATCGATAGCATAATTCAAAGCTTTATCAGTTCACTCTATGAACATTAACGTCCTGACCAATCACAAAGCAGCGGTTTTCGCGCCACAGGATTATGGTAACACACACGATTGTCTAAGGAACGGAC
The DNA here is from genome assembly GCF_029948245.1 of Actinia tenebrosa. Lineage (NCBI taxonomy): Eukaryota > Metazoa > Cnidaria > Anthozoa > Actiniaria > Actiniidae > Actinia > Actinia tenebrosa. Next base: position 2,762,214 of record NW_028292571.1, on the reverse strand, counting down.
CATTAGATGTTTGAGGGGAGGGGGGGATTGGACAATTTATTTTGTGCAGGAATATTTTTTACGCCTCATGGCTGTGCAGGAATTCTTTTTGAACATAATTTGAAATTTTTTTCTGGCTCTTTTCTTATGCACGATTTTTTATTCACTCTTGAAAGCTGTGCTCGATTTTTTTTCGGTTTTTGCCCAACCCCTCCCCCCCCCTTCCTCAAACATCTGTCCGTCCCTTATAAATGTTTTCTGGGGATAGTTATTGTGATTCAATTGAACTTTTTTTCGGCACAACAGCACCCTCAACTTTATTATATACCCTGGACATTTTACTTGAAAGAAATATTTAAAATACTAAATATGAATGAAGTATTTGAGGGTAATGGCTTTTAGAAATAGCTAGAGAGCAAAAAATGCCTGAAATTACAGATTTAAAGTTCAATTACTTGGTTGGAGGATCAAAAACAACCAAAACACTAAACACATACGAATCAAAGTTCCAATTAATCAAAAAGTGAGACATGAAATAAAAATAGAATCAATCGACGTTGCTGCTGCCAATCAAAAGCCGGTCATACGTCTTTCTTGATATATTTCGTACACGTTTGATTGGCAGCTATGAAACCTAGTGTACGACAGCTGGTTCTAAACGTAAAGTTCGCATACCTTTAAGACTGAAAAGTTTGGGTCGTATTGCATAACTGAAACGATTCAGTACAAATTTGAGGCTTAGTTTTCTTTTGTTGGTCAGTCATAATAGCAAAAAAAGTGTCGATTGAAATATTGAGTTCAAGGGCCTTGTTATGTTAAAAATTTGAAATAAAAAATGGTCATAAAAAGAATTGATTATATATGTAAGGAGCAATATAGATAATATTCTGAGTGGTTGGTTTTAAAACAATTACATCATGCATTCGCTTATTGCCACAAAATAACAAGTTTCGTCTTCATATCTTTTTAAGAGCATCCTTTTAATATATGATACTGTAAAAGTAAAATTCCTCAATAATGTATTGAAAACATGATGAAAAAGGTAACTAGAAGTGGAAGAGTCGGATAGACAGCCGTAACTTAAGTGTTTTTGGAAAGGTATTTTCTATTGCAAGATGCGAGTGTTTTGAGCTTGCTCCACGAGTTCATCAATAATGTATTGTACATGATGAAAAAGGCCAAGTGGACAGGCCGCAAATAAGACTTTTTGGAAAGGTATTTTTATTACAAGATGCTTGTTTCTGAGCTGGCTCCATGGTGTTTAATTAAACCGGATATTTTTTGTTTTGGTAACGAAGGTCGGCCTTGATTGATCTACCATCTTAAGTGATGGGAAACAAAAGAAACTACTAGGCTTCCTAGCAATAATTACCGATCTTTATCTCTTAATCTACACAACAACCTTTCTTGCTTATTCTATATAGTTCGTCTGAAAGAGTGTATTGCGGTAAATACGACCTTAGATTCAGTTCTTCTTCTTAGATTTTCGTATTATGCCACAACCATTTATCCGAATTCATCTGGGGATCTTTTTCGAGCGCTTGTAAACTATTTTGCTGTATTATAATGCTCCATCTTCTTCAAATGATTGGATCCAAATGATTAGTGTTTTCTAAGACATTCACATAAGGATTTTTCTGTGGGCTGCAATCTTTCCTATATGGTTGCAATTGATTGCCTTTCTGTATCTTGTTTCATCTTCAGCCGGTTTTCCCCCATTTTCCAAGTTTTTTGTTGTTGTTTTTTTGTGTTTTTTTTTTGTTGTTGTTGTTTTTTTTGTTTTTGTTTTTGTTTTCCAATAAAATTTTTCCTAGCTTTTTAATTCACTGCCACACCACTCGTCGAAAAACACTTCAACTTGAGCCAATGTACAACCGTCAAACTGCATTTTAAAACTTACGTAATTAATAACTATGCTATGACAATGTTTAGGCCTGTGTTTGTCAGTTTCCCCTACGCTTTGAGAAAATCTAAATAATTCTGTTAAACTCAAAGGACCAAACATAGGTCGCCAAGGTTTCCTAGAATCTTTAAAAAGAAGGGTTTAAAAGCTGCTTTAACTTTGGTGCAGGTTTGAGGTGACACCACCATTGATTCGTACTTCCTGGACTTTCCTTCCTACAATTTTCCCCCTCTAAAGTTCATAATCCAGCAGGCCATTTACATCAAATTAAAGGTGATGAATATAGCGTAACCCTGATAATAGAAGAGGCTTTTCTATCGTAGAACTGATATTTAGAATTCAAACCGCCATACAATATGTTCCATTCTCAGGCAATACAACTAATAATCATCCTGACATTTATAGTGAGGACACTTGAACAGTGAAGTAAGTTTCTTTCAGGTTATTATTTCCTAAACTTTTTACTGTTTCAAACCCTCTTAAATACACTTAGTGATCGATCAATATAAATGTTAATTGCAAGACTGCCTCAAGGGATGGCTAAAAGTATACATTTTATAAAAGCCACTGACAAAAAACTCGAGTTGTTCACGGGTCGAGTGTCCTGACTGCACTGTAATAGTACTGCACTTATAGCTCGGGTAAATTTCTTGGTGGACACAGCTGAATACATACAATTTACACTAATACTAACATATTCATCACCCATCACCTATTATTGTACTAAATCAAAATATAATTTCGGTATAAAAAGTTATTTGTCTAAGGAGTGAGTCGACGGCTGGTTAGAAGTGAGGAACTTCGAAATTTTCAGAGGAAATACTAAGATTGGTATAAAAAAAAAAGGCACGGAAGATACTTTAGGGTTTTTTTTAGGCGCCAGCTTAGTCTGCGACTACTTTAAGATATTCTTCTTCGACTTTCTATTGTTCTACCATTACGACGTTCGAGTTTTTGTCGTTTCACATCTCTTGGGCGAATGCTTGCGAATGACCTAGCTTGCAGCCATAACGGGGTTGGGATAGTTGGTTTTCCCCGAACAATACCGAAATCCTTTGAGATCATAAAATGTGAAAACTGGTGTTTGATACAAAATTAAGGAGAAAAATAAAAATTATTATTCATAATTATTCACGTATCAAGAAATTGTCCCAACCCCTTGCCCTGAATTGTTTGAAGATATAAAAACTTTGATAGTAAAATACTGAAATCAAATATGATGACACCAAGCCGGCCAAACCGTTATTAAAATTTAATGAGATTCTAGATTCGAAGTATCCAATCAAAACATCCGGAGGGTTTAAGATGATAAAGCTTTATCAACAGACGTGGTTAGTCATAGATTACTGGTGACAGTCTGAATGTGAATCTACGTCAAAAACCGCGCAATATTCAGGAAAGCAAGCATTCAAAAGGCTGTAGACAGTTGGCTTAGTTCGTTTTTCAAGTAGACCGAACCGAAGCATCATCGACTAAATAGAACGCTTGTCAGAATATATGTCAAGACAGGAATGGCAGTGTCTGAAAGCACAATCATTCTCATCATCCGATCCTCTATTTTTCTTGTTTATCTAGTCGCTGGAGCAGCAGTTTTTCAAGCACTAGAGCAAGACCACCAGAGACAATCCTTCGAAAATAAGCAGGACTTACGAACAAGCATAACAAACAAGTATAATATATCAGAGGAAGACGTCCAGACGTGGGCTGAAACGTATAGGCCGAACTTCCAGGTCAAGGGAGATGAGGAATTGGAATGGAATTTTGGAAATTCATTTTTGTTTGCAGTAGTAACGGTAACTACAATAGGTAAGAAACGTTCATTTGACAGCTTTGCCTCGCCGGAAACTTAGAGCTAATTTTCCGAGCAACTAGTAATAGCCTTGGAAAATTTTAGGATGTAAAACGCAAATTAATCTTATGAATGCTGAACATTAATTATTATCCTAATCCAAGATTGTTGTTTCGATTTTCAAAGCCTTAAGAGTATAGAAAACGCCTACAAAATCATTTGAGGGAGTTACAGTAATGCAATATAGACTTTACGTATAGAAGCACGTTAATAAGAGATATTGAAGTCTATTCCTGTAGGCAATTGGCGTCCTTTAGTAATGAAACCTGCTTGTCTACGTACTTGCTATCGAAAAAGATTTAAAAACAACAGCAAGAGCGGAAACTTCAAATGTCACAAAAAAAATCCAGGGAGGTCTGAAATAATTTCTTTTTTTTACCGCGAAAATGATTTTTGACACATTATGGCAAAATTTGGTTGAGCCTGAATGAATAATGTATTTGATTTGACGAACGTCCTTGTGTTTTTGTCGGCACAAATTTTGTTTAACTTACTCGCCCCGACGCTGACACCATAATTCGACCAAATTTCAATCAAATAAAAATAAGTACCTCAACAACTGACACACAAATTTTACAAATTAAAATTTATTTACCTCCATGGAAATAATTCTGTGTTTCTGGGAATAAGGATTTCTAGTGGACTTGGAAAGGTTTACTCGAGGAGAATCATATTTTTTTCTCTTATGTGATTATTTACTGATGTCTAACTCGGAGTTCCTGTTTTGAGGACTTTATGAGCAATACTTAGTTGCCATGGTTACTGAAAGTATTATTCGTGAATTGTTTAAAATGCCGTCGGCACGTTCACGTCTAAGAAGCCACTTTTCAGGAAAGTCTTTTCGACGTCAAAAACAGGGCAATTTAATTTTTGCACTGCATTATCTTCTGGTGAATGCGTTTTCACCCCCAAGCGTCATTGTAAATACATAATAAATTTGAATAGCTTTTCAAAAGATTTTACATTGTTTTATCTCCAACATGGAACAACAGGAATCCCCGACCTTGATAGATAGACTCGATAGCGTCCTTTCATCAAATAAATCAGTTGGCTCTGCAAGCCAAGTCTTTTTGTGTTTGTGAATTTGTAATCCAAACAAGTTTATCTATCGGGTGCGCTTCACAAACATTGACTCCAGAATGAAAGAATAGGTGAATCAGGTTGATTGTGGTTAGCAATACTTGGATCAGTGGTCTCTAGAATATTTTTATGGTTTTTGAAGAAATAAACCACTTGTCATTGACCCCTGGACACGCTCATCAATAGCCAAGTGTGCTAATAATCAGTAGAGATAAATAGAGGTTATCAGTCGGCTAAACATCTGACACGGCTGTGTATTTTTTCGAGTCACAGAGTATTTTGGCGATCCTTTTAGACGCGCCAAAATACAAGTGAAGAGTAAAAATGCAAAGCCGTATCAGATGCTTAACCTACTGATAAGTTGTTTGTCATATAATTCTGCAAAGAAATGCTCAAACCGTTTCTCTAAACCCTATCGTACCCAGCGCGAGCAGATGAGAGAAGCGCTGATACGGTCTCATATCAGGCATGGTCTTTTTCCATATCACACACGTTCTTTGCAGCATTAAATAATAAAGGTGAATATAGTTAATATTTTGTCTTAAGTCTACTGTGGCTCGAATGTTTTCCGCTTGCTTCTCTAGTTTTTCTTACTGAGTTTTTAGACACCGAATTTTTAGAGTTGTGAATGTCCTCACAAAACCAGTCATATTTGTTTCATTATTGTTTACTACTGTAGTCACAAACTTGCTGGCAAGTGTCACAAATCATAGCCAACTAGTTCAACAACAACTGGGCTACGAGATAATAGCGACTCACAAGACGCGTTAGTGTTAGTCTCACGCGAGTTAGCGATATGTAAAAGACGCGGCCATTTTGGACCTGCACATAATATACGGTAAAAAAATGTATAAAACTATACACTAAGATAACAAAAATAAAATAAAATAAATCCACTAATCCTTAAGGGTTTAATGCCAGTTCAAGTTTCGAGGTGACATAAAGATAAGCGATTGAGAATAAACTAAGGAAATAGGACGACGTGTTTATGAGGCAAAAACAGTGTCATGGAAAATCCCCACAGAAATTAACAAATTAACAAATTCCTAAAAAAAAACTCTTTATCTCACAAGTGTGTCTCAAGGAGTAGCAATTAAAATATGTGACAAAATCCACACCGTAGAAATCTAGAAAACGCTCCAAAGTAATAATCTACCTCTTGAAGAAGATGAAATTCTCAATGAGCGACTTCTAAAAAGAACGAACAATATACATTCTCTGAAGATCCCAAAACTTGGGTTAATGCTAAGAAATACTTAGAAGAAAGAGATAGATAAATGAAAACAAAGTCCTCAAATATACCTAGAGGAAACACTAGGTAAAATAATTAGTACACTGCGAGCAGAGTCTAAAGGAGACTCTGCTCGCAGAGTAAATAATTAGATAAAACAATACGCAAAATTATTCAAATGAAACAATTAGGAAGACATTAGAACAACGACACTCCAAACTGATAACTCACAAAGACAATGGCTTCTTCATAATGAGTCTGAGTAAGAATTTAATATGTTTTCAGTCTCTAGCACTTTTGGACTTATGTCTGAAAACGTATAATATTGTATTGATGTTCATTAAAAGTTATTGATATTTAAGACAAAAAACCTTGAATTTGTCGAATTTGTCATAGGCTTCAAACTGAGAGCGAATGAGTCTCTAGCAATTTTGGACTTATGTCTGAAAACGTATAATACCTTATTGATGTTCATTTAAGGTTAATGATATTTAAGACAAAAAACTTCGAATTTGTCGAATTTGTCATAGGCTTCAAACTAAGCTATTCATTCCACTAATATGAGAGCGAATGAGTCTCTAGCAATTTTGGACTTATGCTAATACCTTATTGATGTTTATTAAAAGTTGTTGGTATTTGAGATTTGAAACATTTTAAATTAACTCGAGTTGACTTTTTCTAGAAGCAATAAACACTTGAAGCAGTGAATTTTTTGATAATTCTGCATGTAATAACTGAATCGCAACGGAAAAATAGTCGTATGTTCCCCGGCATGTTAAATATTCTTAAAGTAAAACCCTTTTCTACTCAACTATCTTTTATCTATCAAGTGGTGCGCAATAATTGTTAGCAGAAATAGACCACGAGATTCCCCGAGGATAAGATATTTTGTCTAGTGTCATCAGAATTATTAAGTCTTTTAAGAGCAATAATGAGAAAGAAATAATATTCATGGGAATGACACGTGGTCTTAAAATGGAAGCAATACGCCCCATGGTCTGTTGCAGTGCTGCGAGAGAGAAAAAAAGAAAGAAAAAAAAAAGAAAAAGAAAGAAAGAAAGAAAGAAAAGAAAAGAATAAAAGAAAAAAAAGAAAGAAAAAAGAAAGAAAGAAAGAAGGAAAGAAAAGAAAAGAAAAGTAAAAAAGAAAAAAAGAAAAAAAAAGAAAGAACAGAAAGAAACACATTGCGTCCAAGTTGAATGTTTCCATTCTCATCACAGTTCTAAGATCTTAAACCTTTCGCCCTAAAGCTCATGCCAAGCAGAAGATGAATGAAGATGATTGACTTCTAGCAAATACACCACTAAAAACGATGCGAGTTTTAATTCGGCAGGTGTGCTGATCTCACCACAAGACAATCATAATTATCAAAACAAACTCGATTTATCATCATAGTGCGATATTCAATTGGAAATTTATTAAGACTAGAGGCTTACCGCCATGCTGTGCAAATTCGGTTAAACACTGAAGGAGAGATATCATTCTCCTGTGCCAATATATTAGTCATGAATGTATGAAAACGCAAACACGCTTATCTTAAATATTTATAGATATATATCATTTTAAAAATGTTAAAAAAAGGGGGGGAAAATGTAAAAGTCGAATATGGGCTTCATATTGTAAACAATATAGTATATACTTATTTGATATTCCGAGGTTGAAGTAAAGAATGGGTCGAATTGACACTGCAGTGCATTGTGAATTGCTGTAAAGGACATATTTCCAAGACGGCGCTTATTTTGTCCCCTGAAGGCCGGTTTAGATGGTACGATTTTCGCCTACAACTATCGTATACAACACGCTCGCGTCTGTCGTAGGCGAGTTGTAGGCTTGATTGACACGCTACGACTCGAGTTGTAGGATGGCGCGCGAGCGTGTTGTATACGATAGTTGTAGGCGAAAATCGTACCGTCTAAACCAGCCTTAAAACGATCCCACATTGCACTACAATACCAACTTGACCTAGTTTTTTTCACTCAAACTAGGAATGTCTATTACTGAAAGCCTTGTAACCAAAGATGGCTGTTTGATATTGTACAGGGTTCGGTTGTACGAAGGGTGAATAATGACTTGCTATCCAACGGATAAATCCTTATTCAGTCGATGCTGTTATTCAATAAATTTATCCACTGGATAAGATTTATCCGTTGGATAGCGCTACCCACCCATCGTACAACCGGGCCCAGGATTGTTCTTTATTAACGGTACACAAAGAAAACATATTTTAAACCCGTACTTTAATCCTTTGTACCTTATCTCGGTCGTAATCTTGATCGTTAGGAACGAATCAGAAATAAGTTGTGCGTCGTGCATAGCACGTTTTTTTTCAAGAATCTAAAAGTTTTAGGATAAAGAAATGCTGCTACATTTTCTGTGTTCATTTTTTTCTGATTTTACTTTTACAGGTTATGGTAACATAGTGCCAATGACAGTCGGTGGTCGCCTGTTCTGTATAGTGTACGCTTTCATAGGTATTCCTGGCACTTGCCTAACTCTCAAAGCCGTAGGAGACAAGATCTCTGAACTAACGTCTATCCTCATCGAAGCCGTCGAGCGACGTATCTTAAAGATAAAACGGCCAAAGAAGATTCAACTCAAGACAACGTTGTTTAATTTGATTTTTACGGCGTTCCTGGTGTTGCCCCTCTGCACTGCTATAGTCTATGTGCGTGAAGCTAATCAATGGACGTACTTCGAATGTTTTTACTTCACATTTACGACTTTAACAACGATTGGTTATGGCGACTTTGTTCCCTACTTCGCCAACACTCTGGATTTCTTACTAGTCATCGTCGCATTCATTGGTTTGGCTTTTGTGTCTAGTATTCTATGCTCGCTGAATAATCTGTACGAGGCGTATGGCATAAGCGGCAAAGTCGTACGTTCTGTCACTGGCAAAAAGGACTCGGAATCAGCGAATCAGTTTCCAGAAGAGAATGGATTAAAAGAAATAAATGAGGAAGACAATGAAAACAATCCTGAATCGGACCTTAAACTTCTTAATAAAAGACACTCCAAAGACGCGCTCTCAGGGAAACGAGATTCAGTATCAGTAGCTATGTTTAAAGCATAATATACAGCACAAGATAGAATAACTATAAACCTTTTAAGTGTAACCTCAATCAAATGGTATGGAAAAACTGACTTCCTGGTCCACAAGAAAAAGCAATAGACCCCTTGCAGTACGTCGAAATGCAGCTAAATTTTTGAGGACATAGCAATAGGTTCCAATGCTCAGGAGATTGAAACTATTATGTTTTGTCCTCCAAATTGAGTTGCTTATGTCCAAAGACCTGATTGACTCAGTTGGAAGTAAAATCATTGGGAAAAAGTTTCGCGTTATGATCCTAGCGGTTTTTGTTGGCAGTTGGTCCCGGAAATACGCCACAACTTAAAAAATGTCTTGGAAATTATTCTTTATTACTGCTTTTGAGAAGCCAACAATAGGGTTTATCAACGACGACATTTCCAGGAACAGAAAAAGAAAAAAAAATAGTTGCAGCTGAAATTCCGCTATATATACACGTGCAACAATTTTCTTTTTCAAAAAGAAAAGTTGTATTCATAGAACTGAAAAAAACTTCCATTGGTGTAAGACTTTTGGTGGTTTACTGTTGATAACCACTTAGTCTGGTATTTGTGTGGACGTGGCGCAGGCTATTGATTCCCAAACTTATGGCAAAAGATTGATCAATCCAGGGTGTCTGTGAAGAAACAAGATTTTTCGCAAGCATCGCCAATAGCCCTTTCACAGTTCCCTGCGCCATCTTGAAAGGTAGCCGTGCCTTTGCATCGAAGCGAGACGAACGGTGAGCTTACAATGATAGAGACCTTTTTTTAACACCTTGGACAATTATTCACATGTCTCTATCATTGCAAGCGCGCCGTTCGTCTCGCTTCGATGCAAAGGCAGGGCTACCTTTCAAAATGGCGCACGGAACTGTGAAGGGGACTTATAAATTTGGAAGGAACCGCCTGGATCATGTCTTGGAACCACGTCAGGGTCGAGCTTCTCGTGGAGGTCAAAAGCTAAGTTTTATAGATCAGCTTAGGCGTGACACTGGTCTGCAGTCAACTGATGAGATATGGGCAGGTATGAGACACAGACCAACGTGGCAAGCCATCGCCCACCATAACTCCCGAGGAGACTCGACATGATGGAACATGTCAGGATACTACATTACGCTTTTTTTCTAGACTGAGATAATAAGATCATAATAACTATGCTTAGTAAAACAGAAAATAGTCCATAGAAGACACGATATGCCATAAGAGCGGGTGAGTTGGCCAGGCGACAAAGGTGTCGTGTTGGATTTTTAAGAAAACCTTCCCAGTCAATCAAGAAGAAGAGACCTGACAGAGAACCGACCATGAAGAAAAATACCACAATAAGCCATCCCCGCTTTCTACCGTAAGTTTCGCGTTCGCTGGTACAACACAGCATATCACAGCAACGATTCATGAAGATGAAAAATACTAGAATACTTGTAAGGACAACGAAACCAAAAGTCAATGTTCCAGTGCCTCTACAGAGAGTATCTCCATAGCGCCATCGAAATTCTAAGATGGCCGCCACCATTAGTGGCATTGTTAACAACGCAGTAAGCAAACTCACCACCGACATGTAAATCAATATTGTGTTAGCCAATGAGGAGCTCGGACTGCTTGGCTTGCGGTATCCAAGGACACAAACAAGGCTGTTGCCAATGACAACTGTTGCACACATTCCAATGGTTGCTGCGGCTTCTAGAGAGAGGATGATTGGTGATACATCAAATGCTGCCATTTGCGGATCTTGGTTGGCGTCGATGTTATCAGGACCTAGGTCGTCCATTTATGCGACTAAAGATCTTAACGTACAAAAATTGAATTATAAAATTAGTTAATAGAGCGTTTTTTGTATGAGTGGGAAGGATAAGGCAAATTATAGTTGTACTCTAGTCGAACCTTAGACGTAAATACGCATTGTGATTGGACGAAATACTGCACAAAGACAATGAGTAGCCATTTCAAGCCAAGGTTCATACGACGGCCATTTTCATTTATCATACACTAACCGATATGCTATTTCCATTAAGCTATCTTCATGAATCTAACACAAGAATCCCTTAGTTTCTTAGTGTAAGGAAAGCAACGATATCAGTTTACAAAGAAAACTGGCCATATCGAATTTTTAGTAAAGTTGGACAAAATACCGAGAAAGCGCCATCTTTTTTACTACGATTGATAAAATAATTGCAATAATCAATATTCCTAATTACTATAGTAATGTGCTATCTCTATGTCTCTTACGCCAGAAGCATTTAGTGTTTTAGGCTTTTTACTAAATACTATAGTAATGTGCTATCTCTGTGTCTCTTACGCCAGAATCATTTAGTTTCTTAGTCGGTGTACTAAATACTATAGTAATGTGCTATCTCGGTGCCTCTTACGCCAGAATCATTTAGTGTTTTAGTCGCTGTACTAAATACTATAGTAATGTGTTATCTCGGTGGCTCTTACGCCAGAATCATTTAGTTTCTTAGTCGGTGTACTAAATACTATAGTCAAATGTGCTATCTCGGTGCCTCTTACGCCAGAATCATTTAGTTTCTTAGTCGGTGTACTAAGAATATTTGTATAGGAAATCGCACGATCTCGAGTACAATTCGGAATTTATAGGTACGAGTGATGTTTTGAAAGTTTTCATAATTGGACGAGCCTTAAAAACATCACGAGTATCTATAAATTCCAAATTGTACTAGAAGATTGTGCGATTTTTTGTTTATAATACGCTCAACAAAATTGAGCAACTTAATTTGGACTCTACAGAGTACAATTTGGGATTAAATTGTAGTCCTCTTGTCCAATCAGAATCGAGTAATTTTGTTCAGTGTATTCTTGAATTTCTAGTGACAAAATACTAAGAACTCGCATTTTGTTACTACGCTGTACCTAGAAAAATACTTTTATGGTCCGTGAAAATCTTGATGACACTAAAATTACACTCTTCAAATTTTACAAGTCGAAGTACCCTGATACAGCCTCCTTGCTGATCAAAGTAGGGGCGGCTAACTCACAGATTTAGCATGTTCGGTTTTGCGGAGTGAGGAAACCCGAAGAACCCTGAGAAAAAGGGAGAATGGACCTAATGAACTCTTCTATAATCTTATTAGCATCTTTCCTGATATACAGGAATAAAGATTATTGAAAAGAAGAAAAATGGATATTTCAGTTGTATGAGTGGTGACAGTTTTGGGGAACCCTTTTCCCGCCACACAAATGTTCAATGATGCAGGGTAGCCACCATTTCGAAAGTCGTCCGCTTTTAAAGAAAATCAAAAATGCTTTCTCCAATCATCCTTTTGGGGGAAAGATGATAAAAAGTGACTGACGGCTACGTCCCTTCAATGTCTTACAGTATTAACGCAAAAATATAAGATAAAAATAGAGATAAGAAGAATAAAATATCAATTAACGATAATTATTACAGTAATTATACCTTGAACTGAATTCACCTCATGGAATCCTGATACGGTAATTTTACGTCTCCATCTTCATCAATGCATGCTTTTATCATTTGAAGATCCATTCATTTATCCCTTTTATCACTTACACATTCATTCTCTTCGAAAAAGAATTTTCCCAATTTCTTTTAAATAGTCTTGTCTTTTATCAAACAGATAAAACAAAAGAAATCAATAATAGAACATCGACAAATTGGTCGAATTAAGTAGCGTTAATAAGTCAACAGGTTTTAAAACAAACACTCAACTTGCCAGCCTTTTCCAAATACGATTTATCACGTGAAAAATTGATAAAAATCAAAGTTGATGAGGAAAAAAAAACAAAAAAAGAACAAACAAAAAAAACCAACAAAAAACAAAAACCAAAAACAAAAAAACAAACAAACAAAACAAAAACAAAAACAAAAAACAAACAAACAAACAAACAAAACAAAAACAAAAACAAAAACAAAAAAAAAACAACAAAAAAAAAACCCAAAACAATAAGTTTAGAGTCTTCTACTAACTATTATGCGTACTATTTTTTCACAGGTTAATGAAATCACTAGTTCAATTGCCATTTTTACCACTTTCCTTGACCATCAAAATCAAAGCCAGGTGTTTATATTCTTTAATTCCTATGATAATAGTTAGTCTATATATAAGTAATTGGGAGGGAATGTGAATTGTCAAAAAGAGGCGGCGCGAATACGAGTCACTAGTTGGTTTGCCCTTCACCATACACCTTTCTCATAAATGGCCGCCAAACGCGGTTGGGACTAGGGACAATTGAATGGAAGCGAGGTCAGAAAGGCCTCATTACTAAACAAAGTCTAAACTGCAACAACTAAAAAAATCACCAACAACTATACTTATATAAATATTAAAACTGTTGAAATATCAGTGATAAAAAATATTTATTTCCCATGTTCAAATGTTAGCTTTATTTTTGTTACATTCTAATTTATGAATATCTTACATAATTTAATCATAATCTATATCCGTTGTTGTCAAAGTTAACTACAAACGAGGTACCCATAGCATCATTTCATTTTATATACATGACGGGCCTATAAAAGTTCGACATCTGGGTACCACCCCACACCCTTGTCTCATGCATACGTATCCGTAGAATCAGTGTCATTTTATACGGGCACACAAAAGTTCGACATCTGGTGTACCCTTGTCTAATGCATACCCTTGTCTAATGCATACCCTTGTCTAATGCATACCCTTGTCTAATGCAGGTGTATCTGGTGTACCACACTAAACTATTGTCTCAAGCATACCCAATAGATAAGTAAGGTACCCAAATAATCACTATTATTCGATAAGGTGTTACAAAAATTCTACAACCTTGTCCTAATGCTTGCACAAGTACTTGAGTACAGTACCTCACTTAAAGGACTACAAGCGTTTGGAAACCCCGGGTACCACACACTGAACCAGGTCTGATGCTTGCCAAGGTACGTAAAGAAATCTCTTTCTACGTGCCAAACCGCACCATGCTTTCATGTTGGTCAGCCACTGATACATATAAAAGATACTTCCAGCGTTTGATGTCCATAGTTTCAATTATTAGGTACCATATTATCATTTTGTCTAACACGGCCATAAATTGACAAGCTCCCTTTTTTTCGTAATTTCTAAGCGCTTTCTTCTAAAATTTTCCCTCAGCCCATTCATTGGTTGTTTTTCGGCTTCGTTCCATTCCCTCAAAAAGATTTGATCCACAATTCTACACGGTATAGTCAGCATCCAGTTTGTTCGTCTGGTAAAACTTATTTAGAATGTCAATTAAATTACCAAGAGCAGTCACGGTGACTTTTATATGCCGCAACACTACCGCAGGGGGAGCACAGTGATGGTCTATCGTCCCGAGGGCTGTAAGGAAATCCTCGCGGTAAGGAACAGCTTTAACAGCCATCTATGAACAAGTGATAAAGTTCTTCAATGGTGATGAAAATAGTTAAAATCAGGGGAATGAGCGTAAGCGAAAAGGATGAGGATAAGGGGGAGGGTGTAGGGCGGCTTGAACTCAAGCCGTCACTCCAACATTTCAGTGTATTTCGAAATTGCAACGAATTTTCATCAAACTTTGAGTTGGTCTGCTAATTTCCAGAACATTTGGCAACAGCAAGCATCGTAATGACACTGACACGTATTAAGTCCACTCCGCGGTCTGTATGCAATGGTTACACATCATCAAGATGGAAATCTCGTATGTCGGGAATATGAGAGATGAGAGTGTGAGCCGTGTGGGGAATGTCAGGAATAGGTAGACTTTGAAAAGCAAGGAATATTTTTAAATATTTAAAAAGGCAGACGGGTTAGGACGAGATTTAAAAATTTTAAAGTTTTAAATTAGTAGAGCTTCTATTTAAGGGCATTTTGAAAAAGGTTTTGAGTCCACAGAGTTGAGTCGGCAAAGTGCGGTACGTTATCGAGGATCAAAAACAATGCCTTTATGGCATGCACCTTATATTATGATACCATGACTATCATATTATCAGTACCCATTCTACCATGGTCTACCATGCCATGGGGATTCAATAAAGGATTGCGAATTTGTGTGTGTGTGTCTTTGTTTCAGTGAGTGTTTGTTTTGGTTACCTTCATATTAGTCTCCCTCGCATCCGTTTTTAGTGTCGGCCGTTACGCAACGCTCGGAGGGAGCGTTGCGTGACGACCGACAATAAAAACGGATGCGAGGGAGACTACCTTCATATAAGATTCGACTTAACTAGGAAGACGAGAATCGGGTCCAAAAAAAACAACAATTATGTGGAATCAGGGAGGTGTGTATTCCAACCTCTATGCTGGAATAGTTTAACGTTAAAAATTTGATATCGAAGATCAAAAGCTTTAAGGTGCTAGGACTTCTAACACCTTGTTATGAGCGTGAACACCAGCCATGCATTTGAGTCCTACAAACCTTCTTAGGGTCTGTCATGTTCGTGGGGAGGTAGACGATGCGTGACAGAACCTAAGAAGGTCCGCGTAGGAGGCTTGCCATGCACTCGCGTTTATGATAAACGCAAGTGGATGGTCAATGGATACTCCAAGTGCGGATCCAGCCGGATGCAGCCATTCCCCTCCCCCCCCCCCCCCCCCCCTTACATCTGCCCCTGCGCTCACGCCGAATACAGTAGATCGTTATGGATTAAAAAGATTGTTTCCAAATACATTTTATGAACTGCAAGAACAATATACTCTTAAAAGATGATCACTTACTGCGAATACACCACGAACAATCCATCCATGATACTTCTTTAAAGTATTTTCGTAGGCGACACCTGAAAGATACCAATACTACGATTGCTATATGTTCAGTAAGAAGACCAATGGACTACTTAGACGACACAGCGGCTATCTTGCCAAGGGGCAAAACGAAACAAAGATGACGGAAAATATAGAGTCTTATGTGTTTCTTTCTTTTGTGCGTTTGTCTTTCTTTAATGTGTTTTTTTAAAGGTGATCGAGGCTGTCTTAATCCATCTCTTGTTGTATTCTCTTGTGGTAAGCTGTTAATATCAATCCACGTCATCACTGTAACAAAGCTTTATTTGCCCCTTGGACGCCCCATAATGCATTGCGATCAAAGATGGCCACCGTATCGTCGAAGCAATCTATTGTGAAGCATCCCACTTTTTTACTGTCAGGGCGTTCACACTAGCCTAAACTAGATCAGTCACTCACGACATCACCGATTTCTAGTTAGCATATTGAAGACCACTGCATTGATAAGATCTATAAAGGGCATTTTTCAGTTTATACTCTCGTCATTAGTTCTCGTCTTTTGTTTAGTGGTGTTCTTTTATTGCTCTTTTTCGATTGTTTGTTTGTATTTACTTGTTTTGTTGTTATTGTGTCTGTTGCTCAGAGCTGTTTTGCGGTTTTGTTTTGTTGAGCCAAAAGTGACAGGTTATTCCAAGCCGGAAAGGAATTATGGACGTACCACAAAATAAATAAAAAAAAAAAAAAAAAAAAAATAGAGGCCTTTAAACATTGAATCAATGTCAATCTGAGGTCCACGTTCTTGACGAGAATGAAGAAGCAGAAACACAAATAATTCCAGCTGTTCTTGCATCTCGTAATGACCTATCTCCTATCGCTTATCACTTATCGCCTATCGCGACAAGGCTAAAAAAGCGCTGAAAACACTCGCGCGTGCGCCATCTTGTTTTTGGGAACAGGCGGGAATTTTGACGCACGCGCGGCGGTTTTTTAGCCGTGTCGCCTATCGCCTATTTCGCCTTTGGGTTGCTCCGACAACTTTTTTTTGAAATAGGTATATAGGTATATAGGCAATAACCATTTTCAAAAACAGCAAACAAGGTGCATACTTGCAGCGACAGCCAAGTCTTGAGTTCCGTTTAAAACCTCTAAAAGAAAAATCTGCATAAATTCCAATGCCCTAAAAAAAAAAAAAAGAATAAAAGGATAAGTACGGCTTGAAAACTGCTTTACTATTATCAGATTGATGGACACGGCTTAAGAACGCGTGATTGGTTAACGCAAAATATTATTTGCGGGTGAGCAGTGTGGCTTTAACGGCTGGATTTGGAACAGGCGCACTCGTTTTTATACAGTGTCAGGATGGTATAGTAACTTTTGAAATGTTATAACTGCAGCAGTAGCAAAAAGAGAATGAAGCGAAGGAGAAAGGGGAAGGAGAAAGAAGAAGGAGAAAGGAAAAGGAGAAAAGAGGAGAAAAAAAGAGGAAGAAAAAAGAGGAGGAAAAAAGAGGAGGAGAAAGAAGGGGGAGGAGGAGGAGTTGGAGGAGGAGGAGGAAGAGGAGTTGGAGAAGGAGGAGGAGGAGAAAGAAGGGGGAGGAGGAGGAGGAGGAGGATTAAGAAGGGTGAGGAGGAGGAGTAGAATACGTTAATAGAATTTGTTAGTTGTACACACCTTTTCAACCAGAGCAGCGCATCAGTAGCCGCGTTTTTCACTGTACAAGTATTACTTTTTATTTCCTGGTAGATCATGTTCTGGAGAGTATGAAACGCCTTGGGGTCCATATCAAATTTGATCGATAATTTCTAAACATAAAATTAAAAGGAAAGATAAAATACCAGCAATGACTAATTTTCTGTAATTTGTACATAGAAATGAGGAAACAGGGAAGTAGAAAAAGCTTACAGTATGAATTTATTAGACTGAGTTGCTCGATGGTCTGCAGCGTTGCGAAGAAGAGCTAGAGGCCGGTATTTCTCGCCTCTCCCCATCTCTTCTTTGCCCAACCAGGCCCCGTCCACACGTATCCGGAAATTTTTGTATCTGCAATTTTTTTTTACGGATACGGGTTGCGTTCAAACGTGTCCTCAAATTTTTGTGACCGTATCCGCAAATTCTACGAAAACGGACACGTGTGGACGGTGAAAACGATTCGAATACGCTGCGTGTGGACGCAAACATTTTCGTATCCGCAAACTAATTTTTGCGGATACAAAAATTTCCGGATACGTGTGGACGGCGCCTAAATATACTACTTTGCTAATGCAAATTTGTCTCTCTTTCTGTTTTTTTCATAGTGCAAAATATCAGAAATTTGTTGAATTAGTTAATGAGAGATATTTTTGAAACTTTGGTAAATTTGGTAAACTGAAACGAGAATTTGCAATAGAAAGTAAAGTTTCAATTGCAGTAACTTTGGCATACAGTATCTTACTTTAATATTTCCACCAATGTCCATTTTGACTGGAGCAAAAGCTGTAGATCCAAGGATGTCTAAATAAAAACAGAGGTTTTCATCAATATTACCATCGTGTTTGTTTTGTAGGTTGGTTTGATAACTCTAAACTAAATGATTCTTCAACCAAAAATTTTGAACGATGGGCGCTAATGCCCGAAAGCCCAGAAACAAATTATTTTTAATTTAAATTATTTTTGGTTGACGAAACATTTATTCTACAATTATTGCTATCACCATCACCATCGCCACCATCCTCACCATCACCATCATCATCACCCTTATCATCATCATCATCACCATCACCATCATCCTGACCATCACCCTTATCATCATCATCACCATCATCATCATCACCATCATCATCATAATCACTGCCATCATTATCACTGTCATTACCCTTACAATAATCATCATTATAATGATCTATGCCATAACCATTGCCACCATCAGCATCAACTCTCAACATTCTCAACACTATCAGTGCAGTCATAATCCATCATGATGAAAACCATCACTGTCATCATCATCATAATCAACAACATCATCATCATCATTCATCATGGACATCATCAAACAATAGGACGTTTGCATGATGGCGTCATTGACCTCTACTACCAGACTCCCTTGCACGCTTTCTTTTGTTCAGTTAGTTAGCACCAATTATTGTCTTACTATTCTCATGATGGAATACAAATTTAAATAAGAAAGAAAATTCGCGAAGCATCCTGGTAGTGGGAGTCAAATGACGCCATCATGCAAACGTCCTATTAAATTCAGCTTTAAAGTTTTAGTACTGTAAGTTATAAGGTTTAAAAGGTGTTGAAAAGATATAATTTTTCCTTTTTTTTCCTACCAAAAAATGGAAGGATACTTGAGCAGGCAGCCAAAAATGACTTGGTTGGGATTCCCTTATCTGGTGTAAGCGAAACATCTTCGAATCTAAAACAAATGAAAATAATCCTGAATACAGACACTGTACCACGTTACGAATGGGAGCCAATAGAGAGTTTAAGATTCTCGTTTACGGCAAACGTGAAACGTCAGTTGACCACTAAAAAATTCTTTAAAATTAGTGAAAAGGAATCGCAAAAATCTCCAAATGGAAGATAAACAAAAGAACACTTGTCTTTGTCAAGAAGGTTTGCTAAAGGTAAAGTGAAATGTAGGGAAACGATGAAAACGTGGTCACGTTTGCGGTTTGCAGGAAGAAAAAACGGGAATCTTAATCTGCCTAATATTTGACTTGTCACTCCCTGACAAGTGTCCCATTTCCACCCCTATGCATAGCTGCATGTAAACCACACACTTGTGAGAGGCTGGAGAAAACAATGTTACCAAGTACTTTCACTGATTAGATTTACATGTACTGTACAATGATTTTCTAACCCCATCTTCTCCCTTATGCATGAAGGTCGGGACACATTAGGTAACAAGTCTCAGAGATGACTCGCTTCAATAATTCTATCCCATGTTTACTGTTCAAGAGAAAAGTTGCTTGCTTGGTGCACATGAAGTGATTTCAACACCAAGAAGCTTTTATTTTATACGAAGGCTCAGGTCAATTGTCAAATTTCATGAGCCGAACCTAACTGAAACAATGGATAGCAAGGCAGTCCTTTTTGATGTCATTAGGTTCGGCTCATGTGAAGTTCGACGTTTGACATGAGCCTAATTGTTCCTGGGAACTAGGAGCTCATTGGTTTATTTATGTTGTAACAGAGAGGGAGATAGGTTGCATGAATAGGTAAACATGATACTACAAATAATAATGCATTTACATAGCGCGTGTTCCATCTGGATATGTACACAGGCGCTTAACAAAATCAAAATTATGACTAAAAAGGAAAGATCGTATAAACATATCCTTAACTAGGCTTTAAATTCATTTATAATGTCAGTTTCTTATAGTAGGTGGCAATCGGTTCCAATTGGCGCAGCAACCATGGAAATTTCACTCATGTTTTTATTCCTTGCAACCTTACACAACATCGTCATCATTACATGTATATATATATATATATATATATATATATATATATATATAATCTGATATCACGTCGTGTGCCTGCAACTTGTTACCCAATGTGTTCTGGCCTTAAACAGACCTAACTAAAATAGACCACTCACCTGTGAGGGGCCGTGGAAAAGAATGTGGCTGGTTCTGGTTGTAAGCGTTTTTGAGTGCTGTCAGGAGCTGGAGAGCCATTCCTTGAGCTATCAGGATGATTGTGTACTTTATGTGCAGTTCCGTGAGCAGATTGCTGTGGTTGTATTGGTTCAGCCCTGGGTTGCCTTGGCAATAAGCTTTTGTCACTTTCTGTTGAATGTTCACTGGTGGCAGATAAACTTGGTTGTTCTGTGAATGATAAAGAACAACAACAAAAATGTATGTTTTAAACATGCAGATTGAAACAGCATTTATCTATTTATGCTCTTTTAGCTTGGATGTAATGTTTTCCCATTTTTGAACGAGGCCTAGTTTAGTCAGTGGTGATGCAAATGTAAATTAAAGTCAAAGAAAGATTCGACTTTGGCACTGTGTTTACAATAAAATCGATCTGCACAATGAATAGATCCGAAACTCATTTTCTATTTCATTTTGTTTTGCAGGTCCAGTTCTAATATAAAATTTAAACGATTCACGTTTTTAGAAAGCTTACAGTTACATGTATGGATTGCGTTGTGGCGTAGAAATTAGAACACTTTATATTGCCGTTGTTTGTTCGCGTCAGTGAATGCTAAGGCCCTGGCTAAACGAGAAAACATGTTTCCAGAAACATGTTTATCGCGCGCATGTTTCCTCGATGTTTCCCAGTTTAGCCACATGCGAAACATTGCTGCGTGCAACAAATTTTGCTTCCAAGACGGAAAAATGTTTTTGCCGTGCGGAAGAAACATTTCATGTTTCCAAGACGCATGGAAACATTGTTTCCCGATGTTTCCTGACAGTTTTGCCACCTTAGGAAACATTTAGGGAAACATGTTTCCTCGTTTAGCCAGGGCCTAACACTCTCGAGTGCGATCGAGATATATGAAAGCCATAGAAAACAAGATCTGATAAACATTATACACAAACTAAAAGCTTTAGAGTTTAAACTCTTTGCCTTTTGTTGCTTCAGACGAAAAGATTGTCCAAGTCTATCGAACAAACAGATCGAACCGGCTAAAAATTCGAACACGAAGATAGAACAAAACAGAACCTTTGTGGAACAGATTTTTGTGGAAGAGAAAACTTAGTCAGTTAACTATGACAGGATCTCACCGCGTATCGTACGCGAGTACACTGTGATCGCGAACAACGATAGAGAAAGGTGAGAAAATAGTTAATTAATCTATTAACTATGGTGCGAAGAAGTCGCTTGCAGATTGCGAGCATTTGGTGCAATCAGCTCGCGATCAAATGTACCATTCTCTACTTTCACATCCCCATAATACTTTGCGTCTTTGGGGGGTAACCAGAGGGTAAAAACCCACTTATTTTGCTGAAGGCTGATTAGACAATGTTGACAATACCTTGTTTGGTATCCAAAGATAAAATGAAGAAGTAAAAAACAGAAAAAAATGGAAGCTTGAAGACGTTTAAGGTAATTTTTAAACGTTTGTAAGACCAAAACTCTTGATGATCTGTACAAGCAAAAATAACTTGGAATAAACTGATAATTAGTATTGTACAGATAAAAGCAGGTATAGTATAAATTCAATTAAGAAACCTTTCAATTTGGCAGTTTTTTGATTGGTTACCCCCCTAAAGGCATTATGGGGATGTGAAAGTAGAGAATAGTTAACTATGAAGTACCCATCTTTCTGGAATGTACTGTGATGCTGAGTTCAGGAGGAATTAATCCCAAAACCCTGGAGATAAACCAAAAATATACAAGTAGCCTAATAGGACTCACCACTCATTGTTGAACCAAATGATGAACTAGAAATACTTGAAGTTGGAGAAGTTGGAGATAAAGGTGGAGATGTTGTTCTACAAGATCATATTTATTTAATCAATACTGATAGCTTTAAGATCAATATTTTGACTAAAAATAAACAAGAAAGGCTTAGAATAATTCATCTTGGTACAATGTTTATCCATTATGGGGAAAATGCAAGTCCACAGTGAAGGGGCAGATGGCCCGGGTGGGGGAGGGGCGAGGGGGGCTCTCTTGAAAAGTGAGTAGGGGGGCTTGACGGACGGTTTTGAAAATGACCATAAAAGGTACGCATAAATTAACTGAGATGCTGATTTTAGACCCTAAAAGTTATGACCACATTTAAAATGACAACGTTTCCAACCATTATATTCTTGTATGACGTTTGATATTTTTCAAAACGAACAAATCTGACCCTAAAAGGTACGGAGTCAGCCGGAGACCCTGAAACCATTGTTTCATAGCAAGTCAAGCAAATTCAGGATAGGTCTATTGTTGTCAAGGTAGCACATTAAATAGACAGCCTTTTGTTGCTTTGGATTAAGGCCACCGGTTTCATTGTCGTTCATGTCCTATGATTCGTATGGATAGATTTGGAATTTTTTGCCAATTACTGAGGAAAGTTGTGAACATTTTCTGAAAAAAGCCTCTAATATGGATCTTACCTGTGAGACTCATGCAGCAAATGTTTTCTAAAATTGGAGTGTTTTGATTTACTCTGTGAGTTAGGAAAGTAAAATGGCTGATTAGAAAAAAGACAAGAAGAAGAAAAACATCTTGACATTGAATCTTAGCCAACTCCCGGGGGGGGGGGGGGGACTCCCCTATATTTGCTATACGGGTATGTGCCGCGAAACAGGGTATGGTTTTCAGCGATTCTACTCTGAAACAGGGTATATTAAATCACGCTCGCTCTGGGACAAGGTAAAGAAATCATGCTCTCTCCTCTCTGGAACAGGGTATCCATTTTTGCAATACCGGAACACGTTATAATTGTCAGCAACCTTGCTCTGGAACAGGGTATGAATTTCAGCAATTTTACTTTGGAACAGGGTCAGGGTTCAGTGGGCTCAGCAGCACATCCCTACGCTAAACAGGCAAGAGTACCCCCCCGGGAGCCAACTGCACAGCAGTCTGTAAGATCTTGTAAAATTCATGAACAATTAATTAGGGTCTAAGCCAAGTTTTGATAAAGCACTAGTGGTTGTATCTAATTAGCATATGAATTCAAAATGTCCCAAAAGGATTTATAAATTGTCCTATTTCACTATGACGTCAATGCTTGTTCACGTATGTTTATGTATGTGGGGGATAGAATCGCCCATAGAAACAGAATAGAATACAGATAGAAACAGTTTAATCTAAAATGGCCTGGTTTTCAGATGTAATATGTGTTAATATGTACTAAAAATTGGATTGATACGGTTTTCAGAGCAATTTTCAGTGAATTTGCATTGATTTGACCCCATCTGACGACCATGATCCTTTGCGTTTAAACAATAGATTGTTGAAGATTGTTTTGAGGTGACGTCATAGTGAAATAGGGCAATTACTGTACTCATGAATTTCACAAGTTGTTTACAACATTGGTCTCCATGTTGCATCGGCCATACAAAGCACATCTGAAAAATACCAATCCAGAGACTCACCTTCTGTATGGTGATGGCTAATCTTAGGATTCTCAAGGACTTTTTTGACTTCAGTAAATATGATGCATCGTGGTCTAGGTTTGGCTCCGGCTCGTGATTATATAGCTGATCCAACAGGGCCGCTCATGTTGTAAACATTACATTTTTTTCTTAATTTTTGAATATTCATTAAGTTCTTTAAAATGTTCACTTACTTTATCTGGTGTCCCACCTGTGACCAGACAAACCAAAATAATCAATTAATATTATTTAATAATATTTTCATCTATCTCATTTTTAGTAGAAACCTTGCAATAGGTGGAGTGTTCTAGGGGTGAATCTTGATTTTGTTGAATGCGTAGTTCCAGAAATTATCCACACCCCCTCCCTTAAAGAGGACCTTATTTAAAGACCCCCCCTACCCATAGGAAATTTAAAATTCCTCGGGGGGGGGGGGGGGGGGGGGATGGATAACTACAAAGAATTCCCTCCTAGTGGAGTTCTTAATTTTCTTTTTTAGTAAAAGATTGGACCAGAGTAGCAGAGGCCTTTCCTTAGATTCTGAACATGATGCATTGTGGTATAGCCTAGGTACACATGTAAATATCTTTTATTCATCATGCCTTACATCTGGTATTGTTTTCACAAAAGCTAGACCACAATGCATCATATTTACTGAACTCAGAAAAGTCCTAGGGAATCCTAAGATCAGCCATCACCATGTAAAAGCCGAGTCTCTGGATTTCCTTTCCAGATGTGCTTTGACAACATACTTGTTACTGTCGTTCTACTCTAACCATGAACACTCGAGTTTGTCAATAAGATTACAAATCGAAAACAGTAGAAAATTTTCAAGCTTCATACATGTATATTGATCAAAGTCTATAAAAGCTATTCAAGGAGATGAATAGATGAAAGAGAAAGAAAAAATAAAAGTATATTTAAAAACAAATAAATAATAAAATAAAACAAACTCGATCGTTCATGGTTAGATTAGAATGACAGTAATGGGGTTGGGGTTCTTTAATTAGGCAACAATTAATGCATGAGAATAATTGTTGATCGACTAACCAAAGTTGGCATCTGCTAGCTCCATGCAGTCACACAGATTCTTGAGGAACTCATCACAAGTCGCTGACAGCATAGTTGCTGCTTCACTGAATTCCTAGAGACCATTAAGAATACAAAGTAAAATTAAATAGTTAACCATCATGTCATGTGAATAGACATTGTCATAATTAATACTGTATCTAAAGACAAAACTCTCAAATTAAAGAATTATAAAATGTGTGATTGCTTGTATACACATAAAATAAAAATAGAATAGCTGTACATGAACGCAGCCCGTAAAGTCCTCCACTGGGTATGAATGTAAAGCGCATTGAGATATTTGAAATGCGCTATAGAAATACCCCATTATTATTATATTTACGATTGTATTTCGGGGGAAACTCAATAAAGTCTTCATTATTATTATTATTATTATTATTATTATTATTATTATGTATTTTGGACAGGAATGATGTGATCAAATGTGTGCACATGTGTTGTGTGCTCTCATAAAGCAGTGCTTCCAACCAATCAGAACAGTTATTTTATAAGAAGAAACATTTCACTTCAGGTAAAAATCAATACTGAAGTTTAGTATTTTATCAGAGGTTAAATGCACTTTAAATAACAATCATCATATTACACTGTAGTCCTTTCTCAGAGTAATGAATGAATGCATGTAACAAATTTGAATACCTGACTTTGATTCTTTTCTATACACAAGAGTTTTATGGTATTAACTTGTTGTAACAGTAGGCTTCTGTACATGCCAAGCTCTTGCATACTATCTTTCAACTGATTCATTTGTGCTGAAAGTCAGTCACAAAGAGATTATGTCAGTACTTTTTGACAAGCCCATTTCTGTAATGAACAAGTGCGACAGAAAAAGGGAAAGAAAAAAGGATTAAGAGAAAGAGAGAGAGAGTGAGAGATGCTTACACACGTCTGAATCCCCTTTTTGATCACTTGGCTGAGGCCTAGCCAAGCAAGCCTTTGATGTTCCCAAAGCAACCAACCACTGTTGTCTCTCAGCTGATGTAGCTGCTCGTAAGTAGATGTACTGATCAGGAGGAATCTTCAGGTCAATTCTAACATTATCTGTGGGATGTACTAAACGAGAAAAAACAAATAATATAAGCAATAACTAAATCTTAATTCAATGGTACATATGTACAGTACATCCCAGAAACTTGCGAACATTTGAAATCTTTGCGTTTTGTTAAACGTTGCTGCAGCCGATTTTTGTCCAAATTTTGTCGGTTTGTCCGAATCGACAAAAAAAACAGCTCGAACCAGCTAAAAATTTGAACTCGAAAATAGAACCAAACAGAATCCTTGTGGAACAGATTTTTGTGGAAGAGAAAACTTTAGTCAGCATTTGCTCGCATTTTGCTCATGAACAACAATAAAGAAAGGTGCAAAAAAATTTCGAGCAGATCATGAGCACTAGGTGCAAAAATCATGATAAATGTTCACATGTTTCTGGGCTGTACTGTATAGCCAAATCCACTACCTGTAAGTACAGTACATATGTTCTGTGTTTACCTTATTGCCATGCTTTCAGCCATATTGGCCATCCTCAGGGTTACAACATATATAATGGCTTATAACTGCCAATATCAGTGAAAGCTTGGCAACTGCTGGACATGGTTCTACAGACAGGAGCACCCTTGGGATACTAGTGGTCCATAAGGGGGGAAATTGATAATGATCAAAGTAAACATAATATGAAGTGAATACAGCTTTTCCATATATCAGGTTTTTGTGTCTGTCCTCTTATTGATGATAAATTGTGTCATCATATTGTCAAAGTAGTGTCACATACTACTTTGACAATGTGATGGTGAAATTTATTGTCAATAAGAGGACAGACATAAAAATCTGATGTCAAATTTGTTTTTTAAGATAACAAAAATGAAAAAAAAAACGGAAAGAGCACGCACTCGTTAACGTGAGCTTTATCTGTCTGTCCTCTTATCGATGATAAGAAATAACCAATCAGCGTGCGAGAAATTTCTAAGTTATTGTAAAAAATTGTATTGACCTGATATTTCACAGCACCCCATTTTGATGGATCCTTTACTACCACGCCCAACTTCCTCTTGGGACTTATAATAAGCAAGAACACCAACCTCAAGAATGAAGAATCGTGGCTGCCAGCCTAAAAAAATTTATGGGAAGGTTATTTCTTTATTAAATAAAGAAATTATGCCTTAAAAATAAAAAGCCAAATGCCAAAGTAAAATACTTTATATTTCTTAAAGTGCTACTATGACGAAAATCGCTCAAACTTGAATTTAGCTGATACTTCCTAAGAATACTCTTTAAAGGTCCAATAATCACTGTATAAAGTGGTTTCTAGATATTCAGGACGAAAGTATGACATTTTTACGATTATTTTTTGGAGTCTGTGAGGTCATACACTCAACATCGAACATCGCTCCATACATTTCTTTGTAGTTTATGATCAAAATATCAGTAGTAAAGGGAGAAAGAAATACCCAAACACCCCAAAATATAAATTATACTAAGTCACAAGTAATGTGAAATAAGCACATTAGCCACCATTTGGGCTTCATAGGAATAAAATAAATTAAGGATTTATATACAAAGAAATATATGTAGCAATGTTTGATGTTGAGTGTATGACGTCACAGACTCCAAAAAATAATCGTAAAAATATCATACTTTCGTCCTGAATATCGAGAAAACACTTCATACAGTGATTATTGGACCTTTAAAGAGTATTCTTAGGAAGTTTCAGCTGAATCCAAGTTTGAGCGATTTTCGTCAGAGTAGCACTTTAAATTATTACATAGAGCGGATGCAATTAAACCGTGAAATAAAAACAAACTAAATACTGACAAAAAGTATCTATTTAGTGACTAATAGACACTATTACTCAACCAGAACATTTATTAAACAAAAGATACAAATGGTCTCTTATGTATTTGTCTCTGTATGATGAATGTTCTGGTTGAGTGATAGCAACTATTAGTCACTAAATAGATACTATTAGTTAGTATTTAGGTTGATTTTATTTCACGGTTTAATTGCATCTGCTCTAGTCATGAACCTACATCCTCTAATTGGCCAAAAATTATGGAGCTGTAAAGTGTTTTGCTGTGCCTTCTCGCACTTCTTAGTGCTTTCAGGGCTTACTAAATCAGTGCTTTATTATATTATTGAACTAAGCATGGAAAAAGATATTTTCATCATTTCATTATATTATATTCATTATATCATTTCATTATATATATTTTCATCATTTCATCAAAATGTTCATTCGTGAAAGGATATTTTGAACAAAACCGCACACCAAACAAATTAAACTTAAAATGGTGGCTCCGATTGTTAAAATAATTCAAGCTTTGCACGAACTGTGAAGAACTAAATAAAGTTTTAATCCAAGCCCAGAATTCAAGTTGGCAACATTTGTTTCATTAATGCAAGCCGGGGGGGTACTCTTGCCTGTTTAGGTTTAGGGTAGGGATGTGCAGCTGAGACCTCTGAACCCTGACCCTGTTCCAGAGTAAAAATTGCTGAAATTCATACCCTGTTCCAGAGAAAGATCACTGAAAATCATACCCTTTTCCGGTAGTGCGAAAATAGATACCATGTTCCAGAGAGGAGAGAGCGTGATTTCATACATTGTATACCCAGTTCCAGAGCGAGCGCGATTTTATGTACCGTTCCAAAGTAGAATCGCTGAAAACCATACCCTGTTTGGCGGCACGTACCCGTATAGCAAATATAGGGGAGTACCCCCTCCCCCCTGGGAATGCAAACTTCAAAGCAGTATGGAAATCAAACTTCCGATAATAAATTGAATCTTTGAACCTTAATAGGAACGCATGAGCTGGTTTGACTTTAACATAATAAATATAAACTAAACAACAAACACTGGACCGACAGTACAGCTGTATAAAAAAAAACTAAAACTAGTTTAATATTAAAACTATTATGTATCACTGTGACCGCTTCTTAGATCAAATATATTAAGCTTTAAACACTTCTGACATGTAGTAAATCTATAAACCAAATGATTTTGAGTACTGAAATACTTTCTCTAGGCGTAGTTTAAGCTTATAGAGTGCTCTATACGTCATTATTTTCTCAGAAAAAAGTTTATTAAATGCATAAGTTAACTTGCTTACTGTCTACATTTCAAGTTAAATCCTCCAAAAAAAATTACGCATTATTTTATTACGTACCAATTTAACAGACACTCAGCACAAAAAGAGATAATATCCTCGAGAAATAAAGTCCAAATCTCTTTTTTTTAATCAAATATGAACGGATTTTTCGTTTCTTACCACTCAAGTAGTTGGTCCACTTCCACAGTGTTCCTTCCATAAGAGTCATGACTGACACCTTTCCAGATAATATGTTGTAGACTCTGTATAGTAGGATTACTGTATCTATTTAGCTTGTTTATTGTCAGGAAGAACAATTGTTTAAATTGAACAAAGAAGTATTTAGTTTTTCCGCCATTTGACCTCTTGGTGCAAACAAGACTTCCTTTACGCCTGCGCGTACGGCGATTGGTTGGGAGTCCTGTGGAATTACACAGGGAGCCCGAGAATAGACCTCTTTACCTACCGATGAAATAGTGGTCTAAACCCGTAAAACAAAGTGTAAATAGAGTGTAATAGTCGGAAAACACAATAGAAAACAAAAGAATAGGAGTGTAATAGTGTTTAATGGGTTATTAATGGTTTATGAAAACCACTCTCATTTTGATACATGAAGATATAGAAATATAGATAAGTTATAGTGCTTGGGAACAAGGTTATTCCGGGCGAAAGCCCTTGGAATTAAATTCGGAAAAATTAATTTCTGACCTCGCTGGGAATCAAACCCACGACCTTCGGAATTGTACTACCGATGCTTTACCAGCTGAGCTAGAGGTCAGACTGAGAGCAGGCCGGGGTGAAATAGATGTTAGGTAGCGGTAATTATGATGCAAAGATGAGAATATGTGGACCGCATAGCACTTATGAAATACATGAAGATATGAAATATAGATAAGTTACAGTGCTTGGGAACGAGGTTATTTATCTATATTTCTATATCTTCATGTATTTCATAAGTGCTATGCGGTCCACATATTCTCATCTTATTTTGATAGAAACTTTGAATAAATTTGGCTATAATTTGGGTAGGCTTTGAGAACTGTAACCTGCCGGGGGGGGGTACTCCGTCAGAATTTGGGTAGGGGTGTTCCACTGGGATTCTGAAAGGGGTACCCTGTTTATGACAAAAAAAATCAAATTTGTAGACCCTGTTTATGACAAAAGATATAATTAATTGCACTGAGTTCCTGTTTCAATTATCATGTCATCTCGCTTATCATTTTTTTACAACCATGATAACCAGTTTTGGTCAATACAAAAGTAGAAACCCTGAATATGACAAGAAAATCCGGAAGAACTTGGACCTTGAGTGAAATTGCATACCCTGTTTTTGACAAGAAGCTCGAGAAACCATACCCTCTTCAGTGGATCATCCCTGTATAGTCCATATATGGGAGTACCCCCCGCCGGGCTAACATGTTAGAGTGAAGGCATTTAACCCATGAAATAAAAAATACTAGTCAATGTGTAATAGTCAAATAGACACAAAAGAAAACAATGGAATTAGGGTCTACTAAAGTGTATTAATCAAATATCTATTTCATGGGTTTAATGAATTCACTCTAACAATGCTCTTGAGTTATCTGATCTTATTAGATTCATTCAGATTGGGCATAATTTTCTTCCATTTCAGATCTCATACTTATACTTTCATTTTTTCTTTGATAATAAGTAATGCTTGGTTTCAACACAGGTAGCCCAAGCTTGGTTTCTGTGGTCTCATGTTATAAGGAAATGTATGGTGATTCATTAAAAATTTCAATAAAATCATTGAAACGTGAATTAAAGCCTCAAAATTTTACCCGATCATTGAGAAATAGCACTTCTTTTGCTCTGTGTGGTTATTTCTTGAATTTAGCCCGTTTTAAGGATTTTTTTCCCCACCAGTAAGAAATATTATATTAAGAAGTGCTATTTCTCAATAGAGTTTGTAAAAAATTTAATGTCGCAAGGCAATAGCTACCATTAGGGATTCAAGTGGTCAAATTGACATATCAAGACACTGGAAGCTACAAATGTTAAGTACTCCAAAAAGTGAAACTTAGTTCTAGACTTTCATTTGGGTTTTTGTGACCGAAACAAATTATCTCAGATAATATGAGATGTACAGTTGGTCACTGTTTTGGGTTCTGTCCATCCACTTTACAATATTGTCTAACATGGCTAAAAATAATGGGTGGTCATATTGCCAGTCATAATGTCCGTCCAAATTCTCTCCTTGGTCATATCTTGTTTTTTGCTCAACGTAACTGGTCAAAAACATGACCGACAAGGCAAAGATTTGACTGGACAAGTTCCAATTCTGGCTGGACATCGTCCAATTAATGGCCATTATTTTTAGCTCTGTTCTAAGTTATTTAGTTGTTGATTAACAAAAAAATGTTTCACACTGTAATACCTTGAAGGAAATTTCATAAGTGCAGAAAGATGTAAACAGCTATTACTATGTTTCTGTGCAATTTTTGTTAGCGGGGATTGACTCTACCTGTACCTTAATGATTTACCTTATTCTAATAGCTTGCTAGTCTCCCATGCAGCCGGGAGTGAGTGTTGCATGACAACACTAATAGCAGCTGCTGAGGAGACTAATCAAATGTGTCCCGGTTTAGGGTCTGCATTTGGGTGTAAGGTTTCTCTGCAAGGTCTTATGGTCATTCTTGCTATGAGCTTGTGTGACAATAACAACCGACATGTCATGACACACTTGCAAAAATCTGTACTAGAACTATTTATCAATCAGAATCGTTTTGACATGCATGGGAGTCCTATGTGTGTACAGCCTTACAACCTCACAGCCTTACACCCTTACAACCTTACAGCCTTAAGGTTGTAAGGTTGTGAGGTTGTAAGGTTGTAAGGTTGTAAGGTTGTAAGGTTGTAAGGTTGTAAGGTTGTAAGGTTGTAAGGTTGTAAGGTTGTAAGGTTGTAAGGTTGTAAGGTTGTAAGGCTGTAAGGCTGTAAGGCTGTAAGGCTGTAAGGTTGTAAGGGTGTAAGGCTGTAAGGCTGTAAGGTTGTAGGGCTGTAAGGCTGTAAGGCTGTAAGGTTGTAAGGCTGTAAGGCTGTAAGGGTGTAAGGGTGTAAGGGTGTAAGGTTGTAAGGTTGTAAGGTTGTAAGGCTGTAAGGTTGCAAGGGTGTAAGGTTGTAAGGCTCTAAGGCTGTAAGGTTGCAAGGGCGCAAGGTTGTAAACCTTGTTTATGACAAGAAGTTGCGACACCTTTGGTAATGCGTACTTTCCTACGTGGAACTGGCAGTTGGATTCAGCCAGAAGGTTGCCATAACAACAGAGTGTAAGATCTTACACCTAAACCTTACAGCAGAAAGTGGGCCTAAATCATGACTGGTATAAGACTAATAGCTGCAAGTACTTCTTAAAGTTCATCATGTTTTTTCTGTTCACTCCACCAGTCTAACAACTTATTGACTCCATCCCAATCAACCACCTTCCACCAATCCTCGATATAATTAGCACGCTTGTTTTGATGCTTTAGGTAATAAGCATGCTCCCAGATATCAATGACAAGTACTGGTTTAAGGTTATATGCAATAGGAGACTCCTGGTTGGCCATGTTCAGGAGAGTCAAGAATCCTGTTGTTCCATCCTGGCATAACCATGTGTAACCAGACCCAAAGAGTGTAATGGCTTCTCCATCAAACCATTTCTTCATCTGAGTAAAGTTTCCATATGTTTGATCAATCAGCCTTGCAATTTTTCCTGTGGGTTGTCTTGGTTCTTTAGATGGATTTGGTGACATGATAGCCCAGTACAATGCATGATTTACATATCTTTGAGAATTAGAAAAAAGAATTATAGTTAGGAAGTAATACAAGCCAAGCCATGTGGCCCGGGGGCGGGGGGGGGAGGGGGGTGGGGGGCATGTGGGCCAGAAACAAAATAAACCCTGTTTATTTCAGTCTCAATGTCTAAATGGACTAAATGATCTGAGTAAAATTTCTGGCATTTGAGAGGTGTCAGACATTCACAAACTGCACAACAACTCTTCAGGACGCAATTAAAAAAAACCCGCCAAACTCTAATGACATTAGTTCTCACCCTCCTCCATTGTTTTTGATAGCCAGACGCCATTCTTCTGGTACTTCGTCAATGCTCTTTAGAATAGTAAGAATCGACTTTGAAGCAAGATCAGATTTCTTTCCCTGGAAAACATATGTAAAGTTAGGATACATGTATATATTTTCCACTTTGAAACTATGTTTTTACCGATGCTCGCCAAGCCTTGAGTGCAGTATTCATCTTTTTAGTGTAGCCAGCGTGGTGGCCGAGGTGATGGACACGTAAAGTTGCTTGGTCTACAAACGGTTCAAGGCCATCGTAAGCATATGAAAGAGCTGGAAGGCTATACTCTTCCTTGAAACGTGCGATATCTTCGTAGGGAGCGTGATCCGCACAGTCGACCGCAAAAAACGTGGAACATATCAACAAAAAAGTTGTCCAAATGGCGTCCATTTTGATTTTCCGTTACATTTCATCGCGGGCGCAAGTCGAAGATAAATTTGAGAGCGAAGCCTGGCACTAGCTACAAATGGTTTACGTTATTTTTTGGTTTGACTGACAAAGAACATTAGAGTAGTACAAACATTAAATGGGTGCAATACTTTGCACTATTTAGAACTAAACAGCACTAATTACATAATTATATCTTATTAACAGAGCGGGAGGTCTGTACGGGATAATCTTGACGAGGTCGGAATGTACAGACCGAGCGCAGCGAGGTCTGTACCCGACCGAGGTCAAGATTATCCCGTACAGACCGACCAACTCGATTGATAAGAGTTTTATCATATGACCACTTTTCATTGAAAAGGACAAAATGTTTTCGCCGTAAGATTGATATGCGATCGGACCGGTTAATAGCGGAGAATCTAAACCAGTCCGCGATGCGATCTATCCAATCAAATTGCTCGATTTGCTAGTGTCCAGGCTCTACGATTCACGGTCATGTAATAATAGAAAGCAATAGAATTAGCATAATTTCACAGTATTTAGTACTATTTATTATATAGATATCAATGAAATACCAGGTTTTCTCTAGTGTCGAAAACTTGATATCTTTCACCAGTAGAAGATACCATATCTTTCACATGTGAAGATATCGCTGTTGATAATAAAGAATAAAGAAATAAAAAATTTTCGAGCTTTTGTTTTATTTAAGTTTCATCGATATCTATATAATAAGCAGAACATTACATGGCCGCTTGGAGATACGAATTTTATCTTCTCGTGTTCAATTCAGATATCTCACTCGTTCGCTGTGCTCACTCGTGAGATATCAATTGAACACTCGAAGATAAAAGTCGTATCTCCGCGCGCCCATGTAATATCCTCTATTTATTATATAATTACCAATGAAATATCTATTTTTCTCTATTTCGAAAAATTGACATCTTCACACGTGAAAATAACATGTTATTTTCACGTGTGAAGATAACACCATTGCGATGACTATTCAAAAATACACGGAAATAATTGCCTGAAAAAGCCAAAACATACTCCATTGGTAATTATATAATAAACAGAATATTACATGGGCACTTGGAGATACGAAATTTATCTTCTCGCGTTGAAAATCTCTCACTCGTTCGCTGCGCTCACTTGTGAGAGATCTTTTCAACACTCGAAGATAAATTTCGTATCTCCGCGCGCCTATGTAATATCCTCTATTTATGTTGCACGCCTTTAGTGTTTGTACTCTACCAATTTCAGTACATTATTAAAATGACAGGGCGTTTGCTAATGCAGCGCCTAAGGTATGGAACAGGCTACCCTTAGATATCAGAAATACTAAATTATATATTTTAATCTAAACGTTTGCTAAAAACTCACCTCTTTGAAGTAGCTTTCACTTAGTTATACAAGGGCGGATCCAGGGTTTTTTTGAAGGGGGGGTCTCAGGGGTAAATTTTGTGGGAAAAGGAATCACAGTCGCATTTTTACCACAGGAAGCCCATTTGACCTCAGGAATGACAGGGGGGTCGCGACCCCCCCGACCCTCCCCCTGGATTCGCCCTTGTTATATCATCTAGACGTCATATTATTCCAGCCTATAATTATAGTTTTATATTTATTAATTTCTATTTTATATTTATTTCACATATATATCTAACCTGTTTTATGAAAAGGTAACCCCCCACCCCCCTAACATGAGCTTGGTTAGGTGGTCAGGATTTCACACTAGAATGCTTTCCAAGTGAAAGGTCAATTCCTGTTTTGGCGCCTTGTGCACACCCCTAGCTCCGCCCTACCTTCCCTCCCCCCCACCCCCCCCACCCTCCACCCTTGGTGCCAAAATGTCAGCCATCTATATAGCACTAATGGGTCTCTCATCTTAATGATCTTGTCACTTTTTCAGGTGCGCATGCACTGACTGAGTGTTGGGCCTGGGAAAACAAAAACAAAAATCAAAAACAAAACAAAGCCTTAAGCCAAGCTTGGCGCTGAGAGTGGAACGCTTTGCAGAGGCAGTGGGGAAGTGTTGACGTCAGAACTAGGCTTGGCTGATCTGATTCTATGCCTTTGAAGAGTACAATATTTCGTCAATCAAATGGCATAGCATGCAAATGCTTGGAGACCAACAACCAAACAAGAATACTTAAAAAGCTGCAACCCACATAAAGGAACCAATTATTGTTTTGGCCAGCCATGCATGGCCCAATTGGCTTATTCATGCAAATTTACTGATAGAAAATCATCTATTCTGGGTAAAAAATGAAGAAATCAAACATGGATTTAAAAAAGGGCAGCTCTAGAGGAAACCCCTTCGGCCTTAACTGCACTCGAATGCCTCAAAGTAGGTTTGGAATTCTAAAATCAAACCGAATTCCTGACACCCTAGGCTCTTTCGGGCAAGTCCTGGACCAAGAGTGAAGAGGAAGTTCTGGGGGGGATGGGCATCCCAGCATAGTGACCTTCTTAAAAAACAGGTTAGATATATTTATTAGGAATTTCATATTCTTATAAATAGTACTGTTATGGGGCTGGACCGCTCTCGGTACGAGCTACGGGATCTTTATTCTACTTTCTCTTCTTCTGACTAAAACTAATTACATGAGCTCTATTTATAATAACTTCATGACATGTGTCATTCTACAATCAATAAGATATCATCGCTGTGCCTTGATTGGCTAATGGAAATAGTTAATTCCTAAGTGTGATATCTTATTTAAGAGTAATACGAGTGAAAATCATAGAACTAAACATAGCTTAAACAAAAGATAATATGTGAATATATGGTAAATGTATAGAAAGGTCTACGAGGAATAATTATATCATAAGATTTAAAAGAATAGTGCCAAAATAACTAAGCAAAGGGGTTAAGAGTGTGTAGGGCGTAACCATAGGTGTACATGCTAATGGGAGGAGCTAAGAAGTTTACTTGCAAATTCAAAGCATGCCATCATCTAAACTTGTGCGTGATGGCAGCCTTACCGAAATCCTATATCGATATTTTCAATAACTAATTGATCGTTCTTTATCTTGTTTTCATAGGATAAGAAATAGTAATTAGAAAACGGATGTCTAGCTTAGTCTGTAAAAACATTAATTTTCTCTCTCATAACAGTACATTGCTAACTTGTAATTAGTAGGAATTTGATCTTATTGTATATAGTATAATTTATGTTATTATATCATATATTTTAATTTAACTTTAGTAAATCATGTAATGCGCACTCTATCATATCTAGAATGTTAGAATGCACAATATCAAGTACTAAATATTATTTATTATTATTATTATTATTATTATTATTATTATTATTATTATTATTATTATTATTATTATTATTACTATATTGATTAAGAATATGTGAATGGAAAAGTGGAAGACTGGATAAGTCAAATAGAAAAGGTCAGCAGAGTTTGCTAAAACACAACCCCAAGCCTGCTACGTAGCGTTCACCTTCGGTCTAGGACATCGATGGACATACTACCTCAGAACACTACCAGATATTGAAGATCTACTAGAACCACTAGAGCGTGTTGTAGCGGATGTGTTAATACCATCAATTACAGAACACAATTGCACACCGATCGAGCGAGATATCCTGGCATTGCCAGTGCGGATGGGGGGACTTGGATTTACAAACCCAAGTCAGGTCGCAGCCTCAGAGTACACAACGTCAATCAAGACAACTGCTCCACTTGCTGAAAAAATAATATCTCAAACGCATAAACCACCAATAAATGACACTACAATAAGAAAATTGCAGCAAAATGCACGTAAGGAGAAAGATGAAAATCTACGTGAGTTGGTAGAGAATTTGAAGAATTTCTTACCCCGAAGGACAAAGAGAGCTGTTGAGCTTGCTACAGAAAAGGACGCATCTAATTGGCTGACGGTAATCCCCATCAAGGACATGGACTTCGATTTGAACAAAAGAGAATTCAGAGATGCTATCAAACTTAGATACGACTGGGAAATCACTGACAGCCCATCGGTATGTGTGTGCGGGGTTTTTTTTTAATGTGTACCATGCTATGATCTGTAGACGTGGAGGATTTGTTATTCAGCGCCACACCGAGCTGCGCGATCTTGAAGCAGAACTGTTGAGTATGGACTGCAATGACGTTGAAATAGAACCAGTACTTCAAGAAGTTACAGGAGAAATCCTGACCAGAGGTTCTAATAAATCTTCTGATGCTCGCCTTGACGTTCATGCACGTGGCTTTTGGGAAAGGCAGAGATCTGCATTCTTTGATGTTAGGGTGTGTCACCCAAATGCAGAGTCCTACAAAGACCTCACCCCCCCCCCCCCCCCCTACAGCAAATATACCACCTGCATGAGAATGAGAAAAAGCGCAAGTATGCTAGCAGAGTTTTGGAAGTTGAAAAAGCGACTTTTACGCCATTAGTATTCACTACAACTGGAGGTATGGCAGATGAGTGTAGAAGATACCACAGTAGGCTCGCCGAACTAATTGCCAACAAGAAAGGAGAAGATTATGCCACCACTGTATCCTGGATACGAGCAGAGGTTTCTTTCTCCCTTTTGAGATCAGCTCTTCTATGTCTGAGGGCTCAAAACCACAAGAAGAGTATTTAGGAACATAAAGGACATAGACTTGGATGTTGAGACTGCAAATGCAGCAACTAGCTAAATACTTAAAAAATATATATATAAATGTTTGCCATTATTTTTTTTTTTTTTAACATATATTATTAGGATTAATTTTTACTAAAAAGATTTTATGGTTATACATTAGTAGATATTATTTTATTATAGTATATTTTATTATAATTTTTCTTTTTCTCTTTTTTTTTTTAATTATTAGTATAAATAGATATATTTTTTATTGTAGGATATGTGAAGAGATAATCTATAGGTCGTATAATCTATATAGATACCAAATGCAATTTTTCTTAGTGAGAAATTAATGTAGAAGTATTATTATTATTACTGATTGTATTTAAAATTATTATTATTATTATTATTATTATTATTATTAAATTCGGTCTGCACGCAGGCTACATTTGGCTTGACTGACACAGAATGTTACTCAGAAGTTCAGTACATTATTACATGTACGAAGAGAAATTTAGCAATTTTCTAAAATCTTGGGACCTGAAAAAGTTAGGACCAATCAAACCAATCAGATGAGCCATCACCTTCGTTGCCATTTCCACGAAACATGGTTTACCGTATAAAGACCCATTGCCACTTACCGTGATGCATCACAATTTGTTTACATTTTGAATCGTGTCACCACTGAAAAAACAATTCTAACCTTTTGAATAATCTCTTAAAAGAATGTAAAAAAATTATTATTGTGCCTTAGTGCTATGTCGGAAAAGGATTTAATATGAAGTTATTATTCAATATATGAATCTTTGAATTTCATGGACCACGAAATTCATCTATGACCGCGGTGCATCACGGTAAGTGGCAATGGGTCTTTAAGCACCCAACCTGAAAGCCTCCTTTTAATAAGCCACCACTCGGAGGCGCAAAACATTTAATAACATCCCTAAGAAACGTTGTTTTCCTTTTCCTTTGGTAGGCCTTTCAATTCCACCTGTCGAGCTCATGATTAAGAATAATTATGAATTTCCAAAGATCAGGAAAATCAATGAAGCTAATACGCTTCCCTTGTGAGAAAACCCCGTCCAAAACTATAGAAGAGAACTATAAGCCACCAGGGGGTTTAATAAAGGAAATAGGGGTTTGATGGGACATTTTGAGAACGGTACGGTGATATGGACAACAAAATCGCAACTCCTACTTCAATTTCCAGAGGTTCCGGTAGAGCAAATGTTGCTCGTAGTCCAGGGGCGTAATCAGGGATCTTGCAGGGAGGTGCACAGGCAATGATTTGCAGAACCAAAAAAAAAGGTAACCAAAAAAATAGCAGAATCAAAAAAATAAAGCAGAATCAAAAGAAAAAAAAGAAAAAGAAAAAAGAATAAGAAAAAGAAAACAAATAAGAATAATTAGCGAGAGATTATTCAAAATGCTACGACATGCAGATGGAAAGTGGTCTTCATTTGATCAAAAAACATGTGCATGCACTTATAAAGCAAAAGGAGATAGATGAGCGGACCTTAAGCTTTTATGGGGGCTCACGTGCACCTTGTGCTCCTCCCGGTTACGACCCTGCCGTACCATCGTTCTGCGCGAAAAGAGAAATCATCTTTGCGCAAAGTAGAAGCTCTCTCTACTCTTAATAGTGATGAAGATTTGTTGCGCACGGAGTGGTAATAGGTCCAACATCTACTCTGCAACTTCTAAAGTAAATATTATGTTGCACGGTAAAATGCGCGCTTTAGTAGCAAGGCTTATTTTAGTAGATCTTAGTGATTAAATATCCATAGCAGAATTGTTTTTAAAATCATATTTTTGTTCGATGACGGGCCCAATGATTTAATCAGCATTTAGTTCATACACGTCACGTTAGTATTTACTGATTAGACTACGGCTAAATAATAAGTCGTTTATGATAAAATAAAATAAAATCAATTATATTGAAATAAAATGTGATAAATAGATTTCCCTCGAAATATATACAAAGTTGTCAGTAACGTTTTAGTTGAGACATGATGCACTAAGGCGACCGTCTTTCTAGATTTGTTAGAAGTTGTTCCGAACCTCTATTATTCTGATACCATTTATAACTAACAGTATTCTTAATGATTTCCTTCAAAATAAACATAAAGTTCTGAGTTATGTTATAGTTAAGATAAGATACTACAAGTACCTCTCTAGACTCCTATTCTCTGTTAACGACCTCTATTATTCTGATACCATTTACAGCGAACAATATTCTTAATGATTTCCCTCAAAATAAACATAAAGTTCTAAGCCCGGGGAGTACTCCCCTATATTTGCTATACGGGTATGTGCCGCCCTATAGGGTATGGTTTTTCGGCTTTTGGGTCTGGGGTAGGGTATCATTTTTTGACATTTTGTCTGGGATAGGGTATCATTTCATATTGATTGCAACCGATTGTAAAACCGTATTTTCAGTCTTTTAGTCTGGAATAGGGTGTATGATTCTTAGTCTTAGTCTGGGATAGCTAGGGTCTGTAAAATCAAAATTTTAGGTCTGGGATAGGGTCAGGGTTTTGAGGTCGTGGCGGCACACCCCTAACCAAGTTGGGGTGGTAGTACCCCCCACCCCCGGGTTTCTAAGTTATGTTATAGTTAAGATAAGATACTACAAGTACCTCTCTAGACTCCTGTTCTGTGGTACCGTCCTCTATTATTCTGATACCACTTACAGCGAGCAATACTCTTGGTTTTCTTAGTCTAAGGACTGAGCTGTTTTTGTTTTCATGCAACATATATTGCTCACTTTTCGTAGCCCAGTTTCTCTACTTTATAGGATTAAAAAGACAAATGGAGTAAAATCTACTAATTAAAATAAACGGTCCGCTTTCATAAGAAAGACTTCAATGTTTGCAATGTATATCTAATAAATAGCCATAGTTTATGTACACTGAACAGTGGGCAAATGAAGCGGCTAGTCTATATTGAAGTACTTTATGAATATATATTTTAAAATATCAAAAGGATCCTTAGAAAGAAAAACAATACAATGTCTGTAGTATATTTTAAAACTTTACCTTAAGCAAACACCTCGTTAGTTGTCTACACTATATATAGAAATTGATCTCAGTGATAACATCAAGCTAGCCCAGCTATGGACGGAGCAAAAAGTATGTTAACTGCAATTGTTATCGCAGCAATTCTGAGTATTCAGCACGTGTCCGTGTATTCAGGCACCGTAGAGAAGTGTCTCGGAGGTGGATTTCACAAGAAGTTTCCTTCACCAGAGGGACCTGGCTTTGCTACTTGTTTTCCCTGGAAGAACAAGTCTTGCTGTTCGGCCGAGACAACTGTGGATCTGAAGACAAATGGCGTCAAAAATCGCGGTCATTTGGACTGGGAATATTGTGGTAGCTTAAGTGAGGTAAGGTTAACAACTTAAAATGTCCTTAGATATATTGTCTACGGCAAACATTTCTTTTGAAAGAATGATTTTGCACAATCTGCTATATGTCGCCGATCTAACATTGATTTCTGACATGGTTGATAAAAAATGAACTAGCCCGAGCTAAAATTACGTGGCCTAAAAATTCAGCAAACTAAGCCTTCATCAAAGCTCTTTTCGAATTTTTAGGATTCTGGGCCCTCGTTACAACTTTACATTTGAATCGTAGTTTTTGGCCTATAGGATCTAAACTATACTGAATTCCCTCTAGCATGACTGACTTCTGCATATATGATTTCTGAATCACATCACTAACAGTGAGATTATATATCTTAGTCATGCAAGAAATACTTGTTACACCAGGCCTGTTTCTATTTTTGTGATCCAAACCTGGTCAAATGGCAAACAGCTGGCGCTTATATTAGCGAGCTACCCATCTGCAGTGATACTTGTGACAAATGGTTCGAGGCCTGCAAGAATGACAAGACCTACTCTAAG
The DNA here is from genome assembly GCF_029948245.1 of Actinia tenebrosa. Classification (NCBI taxonomy): domain Eukaryota; kingdom Metazoa; phylum Cnidaria; class Anthozoa; order Actiniaria; family Actiniidae; genus Actinia; species Actinia tenebrosa. The sequence continues at coordinate 2,720,315 of NW_028292571.1, read as the reverse complement.
AATTGGATGGATGATTATTCCTTGTATCACTCCGTAAAGGGTCCAATCAAAACTAACAGACCATGCCGCACTTTTGCCGAGGTAAGTGTTGTCCCCTGCAAAATACCTACAGTATATGAGGAATGCTTTGTTATCTTCAACCAAGTTGGTGATTATGACGTAACATGCCATGCTCTATTCCAGTGTCATCTTTTCCTGAAAGGTTTTTTTTTCATATACTGAAGGTTTTTCAAAACGGTGAAGGATTGTGTAACAAGGTCTATGGACTAGCCTACAAGTACGAACGGTCTTCCAACTGTTTGGTGTTCAATTTCAAAGGTGAAAACCCGAATGACAAAGTCGTGCCAGCTCCTTCTTCTTCATCCTAGGCATTGTTGAGCAAGGTAGAAGAACTAAAGCTGGAGGAAAACTTAAGAACTTGTCATTAGCGTTAACAAATTCATAAAATATATACGTAAAGAAGCTCTAAGAGGCCAAGGTCAACAGTATTCAGTTCGTACTTTTTGGTCTTGACTTGAGTAAGCAAAACAACATGAACATGTTAACCATAAGAAGAATATGAAGTAATACTCAATATTCTCTTGTGTAAACCTAATGATCCATCAATAGATATAACAGTGAAATCAATAAAATGTTACACTCTGGTAAAAATATTGTTATTGTTTAATAATTGTCTTGACTATAAAATAATACATTGCATCTTTTTTTGAATTTCCATCATATCTACGGTCAGCCGAAAAAGACCTTTTTACATTTGAGCCGGAATACCAAAGCTTGATTCTCAATTTTTGATAAAGAAATCCGACCAGAGTCCTCTAGGTGATCTCGACTCGAAGCGCGCAAATGATTGATTGTCAAAACGAACAGTTCCTAATACCGAGTTTCCTATTTCATAATATCTCACGGTAAGCAAAATGGCGGCTGGTGACTAAACAAGACAACTCCGATTTTGCTTACTTTTATTAAAATAAAAAATAAATCACTTTTATTTAAGGATGTAGTCGTTCTAGCGCTTTCGCACTAATTGGGGACACCTTTCGCTCACACGCACTACCACTACATTCAATATTCTATGCACACAACGCTCAGCTCACACGTTGATTGCATTTATGTTTTGTTGTTATTCATTTTTTAAAAAGGAAAAGGCAAAAGGAAGCTTTTCTGGTACATGTAACATAGAATACTTCAATGTAAAATTATATTTCAGGACGTATTTTAAAAAGGTTAACTAAAAATACGACTCCATTTTAAAATTCATTATGGAACTTTTGGTGATGCGACAAAAATACTTCTGATTGGTTAATAGTAACCGGAAGAGCGTGCGCGAGATCACCTTGTTGTTCTACTGTCTAAATGTTGCACGCAGTCTTCACCAAAACCGATGTTTGTGTGAGTATAAAAATACAGAGAAACGTTATTGGAGAACTTTTCAAAATCTTGAAGCATGATACGTGGAAAATATCAACAAAAAGTTGTCCAAATGGCGTCCATTTTGAATTTCCGTTTCATGTCATCGCGTGCGCAAGTCGAAGATAAATTTGAGAGCGAAGCCTGGCACTAGCTACAAATGGTTTATGTTATTTTTTGGTTTGACTGACAAAGAACATTAGAGTAGTTGAAAAAGTTAGGACCAATCGAACCAATCAGATGAGCCATCACCTTCGTTGCCATTTCCACGAAACATGGTTTACCGTATTAAGATCCCAACTTGTACTGCCCCCTTTTAATAAGCCATCCATCCCTAAGGAACGTTGTTTTCCTTTTCCTTTGGTAGGCCTTTCAATTCCACCTGCCGAACTCATGATTAAGAATAATTATGAATTTCCAAAGATCAGGAAAATCAATGAAGCTAATACGCTTCCATTATAAGAAAACCCCGTCCAAAACTATAGAAGAGAACTATAAGCCACCAGGGGGTTTAATATATAGAGGAAATAGGGGTTTGATGGGCCATTTTGAGAACGGTACGGTGATATGGACAACAAAATCGCAACTCCTACTTCAATTTCCTCCAGAGGTTCCAGAGCAAACGTTGCTCGTACCATCGTTCTGCGCGAAAAAAAACCATCTTTATGCAAAGTAAAAACTCTCTCTACTCTTAATAGTGATGAAGATTTGTTGCGCACGGAGTGGTAATAGGTCCAACATCTACTCTGCAACTTCCAAAGTAAATATTATGTTGCACGGTAAAATGCGCGCTTTAGTAGCAAGGCTTATTTTAGTAGATCTTAGTGATTAAATATCCATAGCAGAATTGTTTTTAAAATCAAAGTTTTGTTTGATGACGGACCCAATCATTCAATCAGCATTTAGTTCATACACGTCACGTTAGTATTTACTGTTTAGACTACGGCTAGTAAGTCGATCGTTTATAACAAAATAAAAGGAAATCAATAGTGTATTGAAATAAAGTGTGATCAATGGATTTCCCTCGAAATATATTCAAAGTTGTCAGTAACGTTTTAGTTGAGACATGAGGGTAAACAAGAGGTGATTTCAGGAAAACCCATCGGAAATTTGTTAACTGTCAAAAGAGACAGGAAAATTACAATAAAATGTGGTATAAATCGAATAGAACTGATTTCTAGGTTCCGAACAGAAGATCTAAAAGTCTACATATTTTACTAGGCAATTTATAACCTTTAGCCAAAACTGTTGGGTGTATTCCATTCAAAAGAACAGTTTGAAAATTGCATTATACATCTTTCTTGGGCTTTGAGTAAATTAGATGCAAATTCTTTTTATAGATTTTTGGAAGTAACTTTGGCTATATCAGTCTACAGAATTTATCACAACTTTTCAAGTTGTTGTCAGAGTTAAATGCTTCCATGCGTACGCCATTCCCTTGTGGCGACAATATGCACTAAGGGGATATTTCTAGACTTTTGCCTCTCTAGACTCATGTTCTCTGGTAACGACCCCTATTATTCTGACACCATTTATAGCCAACAATGTTCTTAATGATTTCTTTCAAAACTAACATAAAGTTCTAAGTTATGTTATAGGTAAGATAAGATACTACAAGTGCCTCTCTAGACTCCTGTTCTCTGGTAACGACCTCTATTATTCTGATACCATTTATAGCGAACAATGTTTTTAATGATTTTCTTCAAAATAAACATAAAGTTCTAAGTTATGTTATAAGGTAAGATAAGATACTACAAATACCTCTCTAGACTCCTGTTCACTGGTAACGACTTCTTTTATTCTGATACCATTTATAGATAACAATATTCTTAATGATTTTCTTCAAAATAAACATAAAGTTCTAAGTTATGTTATAGGTAAGATAAGATTCTACAAGTGCCTCTCTAGACTCCTGTTCTCTGGTAACGACCTCTATTATTCTGACACCATTTACAGCGAACAATGTTCTTAATGATTTCTTTCAAAACAAACAAAAAGTTCTAAGTTATGTTATAGGTAAGATAATATACTACAAGTACCTCTCTAGACTCCTGTTCTCTGTTAACGACCTCTATTATTCTGATACCACTTACAGCGAACAATGTTCCTAGTTTTCTTTGTCTAAGGACTGACCTGTTTTTGGTTTCATACAACATATATTGCTCACTTTTCGAGGACCAGTTTCTCTACTTTATAGGATTAAAAAGACAAATAGAGTAAAATCTACTAAATCAAATAAACGGTCCGCTATCATAAGAAAAACTTCAATGTTAAAGAATATCTCCAAGATTATTGGAAAAGTCGTTTCCCTTCAGCTAAATGATTATCTGTCTCTGAACAATCTCCATGAACCATTGCAGTCTGCATACAAAACATTTCATAGCTGTGAAACTGCTCTTCTTCGAGTACAAAATGATATCCTCCACTCCATTGACAATCGTTCTTGTGTTGCCATGCTACTCTTGGACCTATCTGCTGCATTTGACACAGTTGATCATCAAATTCTTCTAGATCGTCTCCATACAAAATTTGGCATTTCTGGCATAGCTCTTCAATGGTTTAAGTCCTACCTCACTGATCGCTTTCAATTTGTTTCCATTGATGATTTTTCTTCTGAAGCCCTTCAACTTGATTGTGGCGTACCTCAAGGTTCTGTACTTGGTCCTTTGTTGTATCTCCTTTATACTTCTCCAGTAGCTGATATCCTCCGAATACACAGAATGTCTTTCCACCTTTATGCTGATGACACTCAATTATATATTCCTTTCTCCTGTAATGATGATTTGTCCCTTAATGATTCCATGAATCTGATTGAAAACTGTCTATCTGATATTGATGCTTGGATGACTACAAATAAATTGAAACTAAATAAAGGCAAAACTGAATTCCTGTTATTTTCTTCAAAGCACAGCCCACAGTTAACTCTTCCTTCTCTTCAATTTGGTTCTGATGTGATAATGCCCTCAATGCATGCTCGGAACATTGGTGTCATATTTGATACGCATCTTACTTTGGTTCGTCATGTGAATAATATTTGCAAGTCTTCTTTTTATCATCTCAGAAACATTGCTAAAATAAGAAAATACATCTCTTTGAAAACAACTGAAACTCTCGTCCACGCGTTCATATCCTCCAAACTCGACAACTGTAACTCTCTGCTCTTTGGCTTACCAAACAAACTCTTAGATAAACTACAATCTGTACAGAATGCTGCTGCCAGAATAATCACTCTTTCCCATAAACATGACCACATTACACCTATCCTCGTTAATCTGCATTGGCTACCAATTGAATCTAGAATCAAATATAAAATCCTATTACTTACTTTTAAAGCTCTTCATGGCCAATCTCCTATCTATATCCGGGAACTCATTTCAGTGTATAAACCGAACCGTAATCTTCGTTCTGCATCACAGGTTCTTCTATCAGCACATTCTTATAATCTTAAATCTTATGGTCATCGCTCCTTCTCTGTGGCTGCTCCTGAACTCTGGAACTCACTTCCAATATCTCTCCGAAATGCATCAAGTCTAGCCTCATTCAAAACTGAACTTAAAACTTATCTCTTCAAATTAGCATATTCTTTGTAAATAATTTTATTTTGTCGTTGTCTTTGTCGTTTGCTTACTAGCGCTTAGAACAGATTTGTATTTGCGCTTTATAAATAAATATTATTATTATTATTATTAATGTTTCAACAGCGGGCAAATGAAGTGCTAGTCTATATTGAAGTAGTTTATTTAACAATTATTTGCCGAAGGCGAAGTGATTATCGGGGAATATTTACCAAGACGCGAGCCTTCGAGCGGCGAGGTAAATATTCCCCGATAATCACCGAGCCTCAGGCAAATAATTGTTTTAGTATAAATACAAATGTAGTATATATATAAATGTAATATATTTTCAAACTTTACCTTAAGCAAACACCTCGTTGGTTGTCTACACTATATATAGAAATTGATCTCAGTGATAACATCAAGTTAGCACAGCTATAGACAGAGCAAAAAGTATTTGCAATTGTTATCGCAGCAATTCTGAGTATTCAGCTTGTGTCTGTGTATTCAGGCACCGTAGAGAAGTGTCTCGGAGGTGGATTCCACAAGAAGTTTCCTTCACCAGAGGGACCTGGCTTTAATTTGCTACTTGTTTACCCTGGAAGAACAAGTCTTGCTGTTCGGCCGAGACAACTGTGGATCTGAAGACAAATGGCCTTAAAAATCTCATTCATTTGGACTGGGAATACTGTGGTAGCTTAAGTGAGGTAAGGTTAACAACTTAAAATGTCCTTAGATATATTGTCTACGGCAAACATTTCTTTTGAAAGAATGATTTTGCACAATCTGCTATATGTCGCCGATCTACATTGATTTCTGACATGGTTGATAAAAAATGAACTAGCCCGAGCTAAAATTACGTGGCCTAAAAATTCAGCAAACTAAGCCTTCATCAAAGCTCTTTTCGATTTCTTAGGATTCTGGGACCTCTTTACAACTTTACATTTGAATCGTAGTTTTTGGCCTATAGGATCCAAACTATACTGAATTCCCTCTAGCATGACTGACTTCTGCATATATGATTTCTGAATCACATCACTAACAGTGAGATTATATATCTTAGTCATGCAAGAAATACCTGTTAGACGATTGCTGTTTCTATTTTTGTGATCCAAACCTGGTCAAATGGCAAACAGCTGGCGCTTATATTAGCGAGCTACCCATCTGCAGTGATACTTGTGACAAATGGTTCGAGGCCTGCAAGAATGACAAGACCTACTCTAAGAATTGGATGGATGATTATTCCTTGTATCACTCCGTAAAGGGTCCAATCAAAACTAACAGACCATGCCGCACTTTTGCCGAGGTAAGTGTTGTCCCCTGCAAAATACCTACAGTATATGAGGAATGCTTTGTTATCTTCAACCAAGTTGGTGATTATGACGTAACATGCCATGCTCTATTCCAGTGTCATCTTTTCCTGAAAGGTTTTTTTTTTCATATACTGAAGGTTTATCAAAACGGTGAAGGATTGTGTAACAAGATTAATGGACTAGCCTACAAGTACGAACGGTCTTCCAACTGTTTGGTGTTCAATTTCAAAGGTGAAAACCCGAATGACAAAGTCGTGCCAGCTCCTTCTTCTTCACCTTAGGCATTGTTGAGCAAAGTAGAAGAACTAAAGCTGGAGGAAAACTTAAGAACTTGTCATTAGCGTTAACAAATTCAGGCATTAAACTGATATAAAATATATACGTAAAGAAGCTCTAAGAGGCCAAGGCCAACAGTATTCAGTTCGTACTTTTTGGTCTTGACTTGAGTAAGCAAAACAACATGAACATGTTAACCATAAGAAGAATATGAAGTAATACTCAATATTCTCTTGTGTAAACCTAATGATCCATCGATAGATATAACAGTAAAATCAATAAAATGTTACACTCTGGTAAAAATATTGTTATTGTTTAATAATTGTCTTGACTATAAAATAATACATTGCATCTTTTTTTGAATTTCCATCATATCTCTGGTCAGCCGAAAAAGACCTTTTTACATTTGAGCCGGAATACCAAAGCTTGATTCTCAATTTTTGATAAAGAAATCCGACCAGAGTCCTCTAGGTGATCTCGACTCGAAGCGCGCAAATGATTGATTGTCAAAACGAACAGTTCCTAATACCGAGTTTCCTATTTCATAATATCTCACGGTAAGCAAAATGGCGGCTGGTGACTAAACAAGACAACTCCGATTTTGCTTACTTTTATTAAAATAAAAAATAAATCACTTTTATTTAAGGATGTAGTCGTTCTAGCGCTTTCGCACTAATTGGGGACACCTTTCGCTCACACGCACTACCACTACATTCAATATTTTATGCACACAACGCTCAGCTCACACGTTGATTGCATTTATGTTTTGTTGTTATTCATTTTTTAAAAAGGAAAAGGCAAAAGGAAGCTTTTCTGGTACATGTAACATAGAATGCTTCAATATAAAATTATATTTCAGGACGTATTTTAAAAAGGTTAACTAAAAATACGACTCCATTTTAAAATTCATTATGGAACTTTTGGTGATGCGACAAAAATACTTCTGATTGGTTAATAGTAACCGGAAGAGCGTGCGCGAGATCACCTTGTTGTTCTACTGTCTTAATATTGCACGCAGTCTTCACCAAAACCGATGTTTGTGTGAGCATAAAAATACAGAGAAACGTTATTGGAGAACTTTTCAAAATTTTGATTCTTCTGTTTGTTTATTTTGAGGACTAAAGGACCACACATGCTCGGTGCAATCCTACGTTCACTTAGACTCAACTCTAATTGCGCCAAAGAGATAATAGAGCCGTTTTCGTATGACTGTGAAAAGCTCACAGCACGCACACGGTCGTGACACGACAAGGGATACGCCAGACCAATCACATTGCTCGAGAATTTACTTTCCATCCAATCAAATACCCGGACCACGGCGTAGACACGGTCACACCAAGGTCACGTCACTGACAGGCCAATCACATTGCGCGAGAAAAAAAAAACAGCCAATTAATATTCTAGAAAACATGACGGCACGGCAAGCTTACGGCAGTGACTTTTTTACAGTCATAATAAAACTGCTCTATAAACTGCTAGTCATGTTTGTGGAATCGAGTTGGTTTATTGAATATAATGAATGTGATTTGTCAGTATCAGTTTCTGTGTCAGATAATATGTAATCATTAAAATACGTCAATTCAATAAAGGCGATTTTTTTTTACTCATTTTCTTTTCAACTTTCACTTTTATCCAAAGTAGCCGGCCTCTCTGTGATTGAAGAACTTTTAAATTAGAGCAGCCGTTTGTCTGGAGGGCATTATAGACCCGATTTCATTTCTCAGCCAATAGTTTTAGTCTTTCTTAGGAAATAATGTAAAATTATGTTGCTTTATATAGAAAAAACCCGTTCACATTTGCTAGGAGCAAAATAAAAATTAAGCTCAAAATGATAGAAATAGGAAAAATAATGATGACATATGGCTGACGTCACTTCTGTCCGTCCGTCCGTCCGTCCGTCCGACCGTGTACACAACACAGGAATCCCACTTGATGTCAAAGGAAAACTACTCACAAATGCGGCTCTCAAATAATAACAACTTTATTAGACAGGGTAACACCGTTACCATAAATGATAATTTCAGGTGGCCCTGACGCACAGAAAAATTTTCAGGTGGCCCAAATGCACAGAAAAATATCGCTTTAGGACAAGTTATAGACCAAAAACAATTAAGAAAAAACTTTCCTCTAGGCAAAGATGGATCAAGAAGTGTTCTTCAAGGATTCAGGTGTATATATATATATATAATTTTTTTTGTTTTTTTTGTTTTTTTTGACAAGCATTTCTCTACGAATCGACAAATCAAAGACTTTCTCTCAAAACTTTTAATATTTCTATAGATAAGCTTAATTTATTTTGATGCTGGATGAAATATAACACGAAGAGCATATTACGACAACAAATATTCGTCCTTTATTTAGCTTTGTAAATCTTTAACAATTCGGTAGTTTTTAACCAACTATCGTATGTTTTTCGTTCAATAAAATGCAGATTTTTTCGCCTCCTGTCGCGGGATCCCATCGGCAAAACAAAGAAGACTTTCATTTAATAATTTTATATTTTTCTACTGTTTTTTTGTCTCGATTTGTCCTAAATCTCCAGATTTTCGATTTCAATGAAAGACATCCGAGGTAAATTTCACCAAACTTGATATTGTATTGGATTATCTGTAGTTATCTTTCGTTTTTTTAAGTAAAAGAGATTCAAAGACTAAAACTGTCGGCCTTGGAAAACTTTGTCGAAGAATCTTCCAAGAACAAAACTAGCCCCTGGGGGTGGTGGTGAGTTGTGTACAAAATTCCTAAGTGGGACGGAGAGTATACTCGCCCCCCCCCCCCCCCCCCCAAAAACAAAAAAAAACAATGTAGTGCATTTCGATTCGATTTCACTGCATGTTTTTTATTATGGGAGAAATTATCTTCATCTCGAATAAAAAATAATTGAAGATTTTTCCCCCGATCTTATATTTACCTTTCAGTTTCATTCAAATTGCTCTCCCTGTGACTTCCGTATCGGGAGCTCCGCTTTTAGGCAATGCCTAAATATATATATTAAAACATTAATGAGAAAAATTCTCCGCTTTTGTAATTAGACTCGAAATATTATTTCTATTTTACATTTTTTGATAACATTCGATCGATTGCCGTGGGGGAAAATGCGAAATATTCTGCCCCAATATGTATGTAAGATGTTACCGGTCGTAGCGTCATGTACAACTTATTTCCGTTCGATTTTTGCGCCACCAGAAACTTAAAAACTCTATACGTGTATGACATTGATTACCTAAGTAACTCATTAAAAAAGTGTTTTAGGCGTTTCGTAAATGGAGCCTTAAAAAGCACGCCATAAGGCGTTAGGAATCAAATTTAGCAGACAAGTTATTTGCTTTTCCACGGTAAATACTCAGTAAAATGTGCTTTGATCATCAGATAGCTTTGCTTACTTAGCGAAATGGCATCTTTTGAGGTAGTTTTCAAAAAATTTTATTAAGGATTAAAGTTATTCTCTTTGACAAAAAGGGAAAATGAAGAGAAAATATTGTCGGTAGATCTCTGATATATCGGTCACTCACAGAAAAGGAGGGATTCATTTTAATGTAATGATTGATAGCATCTAAGACTTCTACCGGAGTACTACTACAATAGTAGCAACGACAGAAGTATTGTTAGCGTCCGCAGTGATAATAAAAATGAAGATTGAGGTAGTAAAGGTGGGATTTATTTTAATGTAATGATTGATAGCATCTGAGAGTTCTACCGAAGTACTACAATATTAGCAACGACTGAAGTATTGTTAGCGTCGGCAGTGATGATAAAAACGAAGATTGTATGGATAGAAACGTTGATACAGATTGTATTTATTTAATTAATTATTTATTTATCTATTTATTCATTCATTCATTCATTTATTAATTAGTGACTTCCATGCAGATTACATAAATATTCTAAGAAATACGGGGAAAAAAATGGAATCCAAAAAAACAGACACACGTAAGCTACATGAGGGGCAGAGCGAACGGACTCGTGGTCCCATCGAGGCTCGCCCCAATAAAACAAAGTAAGATAATAACTAAGTAGAAGTTGATAGGAAAAAAGTCAATACAATGGTGTACAAAACACACATCAACAACAATTACAACAACCGATCTACAATGAGGACATACACAGGGGCGGCGGAAGCTGAAAAATTTTGGGGGGGCACTCCAATATTTCACGGTACCTTGAAATGACCCCCCCCCCCCTCCTCCCTGTTTAGCTTGATTACAAACGTGTATGTGTGATATTTCAATCAGTAACATTTTGCGCGCATTAAACCACTTGCAATTGTGCTGAGAGACACAAAAATGATGCAAGTCGTCGCTAGATATATCGTATATTTTTTAGACACAGAAAATTATGTAATATCAAAATAATAAATAATGGTAATCATAACCAAATCTCATGCGTTTTGTGTGTGTGTGTGTGTGTGTGTGTGTGAGGCATTATATTCTGGGGGGGCCAGCCCCCCCCAAAAAATCTAGTGGGGGGGCCAGTGCCCCCCCCCCCCCCCCCCCGCTTCCGCCGCCCCTGATACAGATTTCCATGTCTGAATTCTAGAAGTGTCGAAAAAACAGGTGAACTCGTCTAAGTAGAATTTATAGAGCATTTTCTTGAAAGTAGTTACAGAGGGAGCTTTATGTATATGAACAATACGGATAACAATACGGTTAAAGAACGAGTCCCTAAACAAGGAAGTTCGGAAACGATGGACTTAAAGAGAAAATACAAGTCGCGGTACTCATGCCAGTAGGACAATGGCAGAAGCTTTAACGAAATCAACGTTATCGTTATCGGCAATGGTGTCGATACTGATTAAGGTGGTGGTGGCGGCGATGGGCGATGTTGATGGTGATGATGGCTGTAGGCTTGATAGAAAAATAGAAAATAGAAACAGAAATAGATCAGTGCCGGTGATAAATGAGGAAATGACAATACTGCTAACGTCGGATTAAAAAAAAAGTTTCATATTATGGATTAAGCAAATTATGACTCTTCATCATATTTTCTGTATTTGATATCACTCTTCATTGATTTTCAGCCTTTTAGTCTGATATCGGCATTTTTATTACATGCCAAGATATTTTAAGAACTAGAATGTCGTTTCTGTCCTATTCCGACATCCGACATCTCTCTAACCCGAACAAGTGAAATCAAATTCCGGGATACTGAAGTAGCATCATAATATTACAATCTTCCAGTTCGTTCCAGTGGTAAGGCTGAGTGGCTATCTTCTGAGTATTTCAAAGATTCTTGATTCATCGTAAAAAGAAAGATACCGATATTTCTGCCTCTCAAATAGTCGTGTAGTTTTGGTGTGTTTCTGACATTCGGCAGATAACTCATTTCTAAATATCTCTATATGACTAGTCCTCTTTGCTGCAAATTTATACACAGGCAGCCCAAGCAATGTATCTGTGCTGTCTCAAATACTGAAAAAATCATAAAAAGTTAAAATACGAAAAACAAAAATTAAAAAAAAGTTAAAAAGCATTAAGAACAACATGAGATCAGCACAGATACATTGCTTGGGCTGCCTGTGCTTTATTACCAAATATTCCATTCCAATCTGATTCCAATCAGTAGTTAGCAACACCTCGTTTTAATCTCACAAAAATTATTTTCGTTAAAGTAGTTATTGAATACCACGAATAATACTGATTTTATCATAAATGTCGTAGTGAATGTGGAAAGTAATGTTTTAGAGTGCATTGTAGTGTATTTAAACGAAGCAACAACAACAACAACAACAACAACAACAAAAAGATTCTAAAATCATTTCATTTGCGGTGTTTTTGTAATTTTTACTGTTTTTTCCTGTTGTCATTATCATTCTATTATTGTACATGTAAAGTGGATAAAGTAAATATGGAAAGTAATGTTTTAGAGTGCATTGTAGAGTATTCAAACGAAACAAAAAAAGAAAAAGATTCTAGAAATCATTTCATTTGCGGTGTTTCTTAATTTTTCCTGCTTTTTCCTGCTGTCATTATCATTCTCTTATTGTACATGTAAAGTGGATAAAGTAAATATGGAAAGTAATGTTTTAGAGTGCATTGTAGAGTATTCAAACGAAACAAAAAAAGAAAAAGATTCTAGAAATCATTTCATTTGCGGTGTTTCTTAATTTTTACTGTTTTTTCCTGTTGTCATTATCATTCTATTATTGTACATGTAAAGTGGATAAAATAAATATGGAAAGTAATGTTTTAGAGTGCATTGTAGTGTATTTAAACGAAGCAACAACAACAACAAAAAAAAGATTTTAAAAATCATTTCATTCGCGGTGCTTTTTAATTTTTACTGTTTTTTCCTGTTGTCATTATCATTCTGTTATTGTACATTGTATTTTAATCGATTCCGTTCTGTTTGTCTTTACAGTTTGGTTTTACTGGGATATTAGTTTTATAATTAAGTTGAAAATGTTGATTTTTACTGATTTTCACTTCTTTCTCTTTTTGTTTCTTGCTTTCGTTTTTCATGGAAGATTGGATATTTTATATTTCAGCCAAAAATTACTGCAGAAAATCCCAAGGAAAGAAAGAAAGAAAGAAAGGAAAAAAGAAAGAAAGAGAGAAAGAAAGAAAGAAAGAATGCAAGAAAGAAGAAAGAAAGAAAGAAAGAAAGAAAGGAAGAAAGAAAGAAAGGAAGAAAGAAAGAAAGAAAGAAAGGAAGAATGCAAGAAAGAAAGAATGCAAGAAAGAATGCAAGAAAGAAAGAAAGAAAGAATGCAAGAAAGAAAGAAAGAAAGAATGCAAGAAAGAAAGAAAGAAACGAAGCGAAAACAAAAGTAAAGTTGCAAAGTAAAGCATCTTTCTCCCCCTCTCTCTCCCTCCCTCCCTCCCTCCCTCCCTCCCTCCCTCCCTCCCTCCCTCCCTCCCTCTCTATTTATTTTAATTATATTGCAAGTGAGGTGGTCAGCTTTATTAAATAAAGTAAATCACACATATTATGCATGTATATTCTACGCTACTTTTTGTTTATCTTGAGGTGCTGATCTTACTCGAGTATCGGCGCAACAAGTATTGTACATGGACACTCTTTGTGCTACCTTATTCACTTCGCTTCTATTCTCCGCCCTTAGACTTTGATACTACTTTGTACCCCTAACTTTTTGGACCACTAAAGTTATCTATATTATTCGTGATTTTACGTTGCTTACAAGAGTTCATGGCATTCATTCATTCGTTGGAGAAGTGTATTTGTAAAACACCTAAGTGGCCTAAGCACATAGACATCATTTACTTTCGTCTTTAACTTCCTGCGGTGCTTTTTAAATCACCCATTAATTATATCTAAAACGAGAATATCCCTGCAAATTACATCCAAAACTGCAGACAGAGCCAATATTTTAGTCTCTATATGATTTATCAAAGCTGATAAGTAAACCTCTAAGAATGTTTTCGTACCTTAAACTGACTGATATATACGTTTGAAATCAGTTTATAACCTAGTATGCATCAGGAGTAACCTGGTTATCACTGACTCGCGCGTATTTATAAGCTATCTGCGGGTTTAAGGTGGGCATATCGAATCTCTTGATCCTCAGTAGATGTTTGGTTGGGACTTTTTCTATCTAAACGGGATCGCGTCGTATTTCTTGAGGCAAGAAGCGTGTTTTTCCTCGTCTTTGGTCGACCGATCTTCAATACGCGTTGTAACCCTCTTCTGTAGTTCTCGATAAAGATGAAATACAGACAAGGGTTGAGTGCGCTGTTGGTGTACGTCAGAAACTGGGCCGCGAATAAAAATGTTCTCAACGCTTCAGAGGTACTAATGTTCCAATTTAAAATTAAGGTTGCATAGAAAAGAAACACGTTGAAAGGACCGTAACAAAACGCGAAGCCAACAACGGTCAATACAGCTAGTTTCAAAAGCTTGATGTTGTTAGCTTGCCTGCGACTTCGGGCACCATTGCCATTCTCCCCCTTGATAATAGTGCTTCTTGTGACAATGAGTATGGCTGAATACATGACTGTTAGAAGGACACACGGGACGAGAGTGAAGAGAATACAACTCGCTATAGCTGCTGCACGCTGGATCTCTAAATGGAAAGAAATATCTTCAGACCACTGCAAGAGGCAATGAGTTTCACCATTGATCTTCATCAGCTTGAATCCGTACAAAAAAGGCGCGAAATAGAAGACTGAGAAAGTCCAAGTGAACGCCATGAGTCCAATGCGAACCCTTGATGTGATGAGAGAGAGTTTCATGGGGAATACCACAGCACAGAACCTGTCCATTGAAATACATAGCAAAGACAAGATTGACACTACCATAGTCACGTCTGAGAAAAAGAACATCAGCTTGCACATGATATTACCGGCAGCACCTTCCATCGCTAGCCATGTTTGTCGGCCTGAAGCTTCTTGGACTATGACTCTTGGAAGAATAACAATTGGTACGACGAGATCGGACACCGCCATATTAACAATGAAATAGTTGATTGTCTTCTTCATGTTAGCGTTCTTGTGCACAACGAGGATAAGAAGGATGTTTCCAACGAAGGAAATAACTAGAACTACACTGCAAGCTAAAATCTTTCCCACTCTACTTATAATAGAGCTTGAACTTAAATCATTAGCCAAAGATGCGTTGTTTGGGATTAGGAATTCTCCAGTACTTAAGTTTCTAATTCCTTCCATTTTTGCAGTGTTAGTATAATGTGGGCCTCTTTTACAGCAAATCTGTTGATAGTGTTAGGAAACCTCGTTCTTTTCCGCGTTTCCAAGGTCTTACTTGTCACAAAAATCGTCGAAATTAATTTCAAAAGATTATCAAAAACAATGACAAGTTCCGTGTCCTGGAAAAAAATACCTGTATTCCGGACGCAAATGCAGCTTTGGATACCTGTAACTTCTTAAAAGCATGTTTCATTTCACTCGTAATGAGTTTTTTAATCTATTCAGACCTGTCGAAATGGGCTATGTTTTGCCGGACTCATTTCCAATCAGATGGATCACTAATAACAAAGCCTTAAATCTCCCATTAGTACTTCTGATTAGCAAGTATTTTTCAAAGTTGACCGCGGAGGGGTTATTTCAAAATTTGAACAGGTGATTTAAAAAAAAAAGTCAATTTACTTTCAAAATGCACAAAATTATTCGAGTAATAATTTTTGTTTTCGCGGTTTGAGATAAAGCGATAATGAATCTGAATCGTAAGACTCTATTTTAATGAGTTGCAAAGAAGAATGGGAGGTTCTGAAGGTGGGAAGATCACTTTTGGACCATGAAATTCCTGATTATTTAGTTTTTTGTTTGTTTTTCAGCTATGAGCTACCGTTTCATTAATGAAATCTTAAAGGATCACAGCCATGCATGGCGGGCAGATAACAAACCTTTTAGCTTCGACTATGTTTTTTGTAAAATAAATCAAAAAGCAAATATGAATTTCAAAGTAAACCTCTGAGTAAATGGTCTATGAAGATTCGATCTCACCAAACCATATCATTTACCATATCAGTTATATTCATTTCTGTTTTTTAGTGTGTAAATAGATTGAATTGAATTATCAGTGTAGATTATTATTTTAGGACTAGCTATTCTTAGTCTTTTGTAAAGTGAATCAAAGAGGCTATATCAATCGGCCTATATTATTGTTTTATAACTTTTTAAATTTCAAATTGATCTCGGACAAAGACTACAAATGTTTTCTTACTCAGTTTTGTAGGGAACTTATATAACTAACGTTGTTTTCCTTCCATGTACGATGTCATGACCATTGATAATTAATTCACAACCATAACTGAGAAAACAAAAACAAATTAAATGAACAATACAATCGTAAATGTGAAAATTGGAAAAAGTTAAGTGAATCGAATCGAAGATAAGAATTTCAAACGCTCGTAAAGAAATCTTCGCTCTGCGAGGATGTTGGCTCTGATTGAAAAATATATGAGATTTTAGACTTTGTGGCACTACTGACAGCTGGTATCGTCTCTGCTTCTTTAAAATTTGGAAACGATGTATTAATGTATACACTGAGAAAACTATTCCCATTTAGTAGATGTTTACATAGTCTCGAAATGATTGAAGGAAGATGAGAAAGAAAGGGAAAGAAAAGGAAAGAAAAGAAGAAAGAAAGAAAGAAAGAAAGAAAAAAAGAAGAAAGAAAGAAAGAAAGAAAGGGAAAGAAAAGGAAAGAAAATAAGAAAGAAAACAAGAAAGAAAGAAAGAAAGAAAGAAAGGGGTAAAGAACTGCCAAAGAAAAAGAAAAAGAAAAGGATCAAAACAAAAAGATTAACATTAAAATTTGGAAACGATGTATTAATGTATACACTGAGAAAACTATTCCCATTTAGTAGATGTTTACATAGTCTCGAAATGATTGAAAGAAGATGAGAAAGAAATAGAAAGAAAGGGAAAGAAAAGGAAAGAAATGAAGAAAGAAAGAAAGAAGAAAGAAAGAAGAAAGAAAGAAAGAAAGAAAGAAAGAAGAAAGAAAGGGAAAGAAAAGGAAAGAAATGAAGAAAGAAAGAAAGAAAGAAGGAAAGAAAGAAAGAAAGGGAAAGAAAAGGAAAGAAAATAAGAAAGAAAACAAGAAAGAAAGAAAGAAAGAAAGAAAGAAAGGGGTAAAGAACTGCCAAAGAAAAAGAAAAAAGAAAAGGATCAAAACAAAAAGATTAACATTAAAATTAAAAACAGACACCTCGTTATGTAAAGTAATAAATATTTCACAAATGTCTTCCAATTTCCAGTTCTAATCTAAGCACGTTAAGGCTTTGACAACCTGAATTAATACATGAGGTCAAAATTTACCATCGCCAAGGGCATTTTAAACCCAAACTCCTTCCACGTTTCTTCTTGAATTTTCTAGAAATGTTAACATAAATTTTAACCGACTTTTTACACTTCCTACTTTTCTCAAAATGTGTCTTATCAAAAGATCTTTATTTTGGGTTTTTATTAGCATGCTCAATAGTTTTATTTATAACTAGAACTGATAAAGTAGAAGTATGAGAGTAAGATGGCGCCATCTAGCCTGTATATTTGAGATCGCACGAAACTATGACGTATGGGGAATCCCTACTGTTGCCCAGCGCGCCATGCCAAGACATCTTGTCAGCAAAGGCAATTTTAAGTGCTGAAAAATACACACCTGTTTTAAAACGATGATATTTTAGAATAAATATAGTGTAAATCGATTTTGTTCATCAAAAACTGAACGCGACGAACAAATAGTTCGAGCCTCCTTAATGCGCTTGAGCCCACGATGTGCGCGCGCTCAAAAACCGCTGAAAAATCTACAAGATTTTATTGAAGAACCATACGCGTTTTCGAGCTTCGACAGGGCAAAACCCTCGAATTTTGCACGGGACTCTCTATTGTTTAATAGCTCATTCGAAAAAACTCCTAAAAATCTAGGTTATATCAACATTTTAGAAAAAGTTTATATTTCTAACACATGAAAAAATAGATTTTTGTAGGGATTTTTGTTCGACTTTATGAGATTTTTTAATAGCACAAAAACTACAAAATATGACAAATCTGTTTGTCGTTTTGTCGAAAATATCTATGTATTATTGTAGAATGATTGACTAGCCGTCATTCGTGCAAACATATAGTCTGCAAATAACTACTTTCTTATGAATCTTAATTTTTTTCTAATCACTTCCGGTGGCGCAAGTTTTGCTCCAAAAGCTCGCGCGTAGGCTTCCATTAAATGCTGATTATCTCGAAAACAAGCTCATTTTTTCTTTCAGATTTGGCGGAATCAGCATTACATTTCAATTCGAAAAATCGAAGTTTAAAAAAAAGTTTAAATCGTTTTCCAAAAGTAGGCAGTCACCTTAAACGTCTTTACTTTAGATATCCAATATTTTATTATATTTTTATATTATTATTATATTATTATTGTTATTATTATTTTTTTATGGTGTGATGATAATCATGATTATGATACATGATGATGATAGTTATGCTGATGATGATGATGGTTATGCCGATAATGATGATGAGGATGTTGATGATGATTATGCCGATGATGATGAGGATGTTCAATGATGAAACATGATGATGATGGTTATGCTGATACTATGATGCTGATGATGATGATGATGATACAGTAAGCAAGTAAGTAAGTAACTCTTTATTTGCACTTATAAATACATTATTGTCTACATGTAAATTTGTTTAAATATAAATGTCTATACATTAGAAAAAAACATTTTAAAAAATATTTTATTAGCGTTAATTTAAATAATAAATAAATGAGTGAGTGAGTGAGTGAGTGAGTGAGTGAGTGAATGAATGAATTTGAAAACAATACACATTTCTCTATATACGGCAAGAATGGTGTAACCCCAAATATTGATAGTAACTATATTTATCAGCAGAATGTAAATTAAAAGAAAGATGTTTCGAATTAAATGTAAGTAAAAAACAATTGTTTTTAATTTGATTCTGAATTTGTTTTCTGGGAAGAACTTTGAACGGGTTTTTCAATGCGTTCCAGACTTTGGGGCCATGGAAACTCAATGAATTTCTACCACAATTAGTTGTGAATATGAGGAATTGCAAAGTTGAAAAGCTAATAGGAGAGTGACGTGTTTGAATTGGTAAGAATCTACATTCGATACAGGTTTGAAGTAGTTGAGAAAAGCAGGAGGAAGGGTGTTGTCCAAGAGAATATGAACTAAGAGAAGGAATCCCCCCTATATAGCCTTGTAACCATCATGTGCACAGTTTGATGCTATTTTTAAACCATTTGTTTTTCTGCACGCGCATTTACTGCGCGCGCTCTACGCTGTTTGTTTACGTTTTTGAGGTTTTTCCGTTATTTCGACTCTGCCCTGAATATGAATGTGCACGTCGAAAGCTTGGCAAATTGAAGTAGTAATTTGTTCAACTTTCTGGAGTATTTTTACATTTAGTTTTCAAAGCTTTCGACCTATATTGTCATCTTGTGGGCAGATTTGAACATTTGAACATAAGAAAAGCACAAGAAAACGTAAGCAAACAGCGCAGAAAATCAAACGATCAAATAAATGATATCAATAGATGATACTTTTAGAATAGATGCTAAAAATAGCATCAAAGTGTGCACATGATGGGGCACGAGGATTCCCTCTCTTAGTTCATATTCTCTTGTGTTGTTATAATAATCATACATTAAAAGTGCACCTTGGTTAAAAACATTATCTTTAAATTGTAATATACGAAAAGTTTTAAATAAGGGTGGAATGTGTGTCCTAGGATGTGAAAAGGTCATAATTCTTATAGCTTTATTATTCAAGATTATTAAGAACATTGAGACGTTTAATTCTGGATTCGTATGTAACACCCAATGTTAGGGCTCCGTACTGCAAGTATGGGTAAATTCATGAAAAATAAAATTGATCTGAGGGTGTGAATGTCGACAGTGACGCACTTTAGACAATATGCCAATATTTTTAGCTACCTTTTTACAAACTGAGCTAATCTGTTCATTCCAATTTAGATTTTGCTCAATAAGAATTCCTAAATATTCAATAACTTTGGTACAGAGCTCATAGATATTACAAAATTTTCGGGTTGAGTTTTCTTATTCGATGTGATAAGCATGTATTTAGATTTTTTGAAATTCAACGAAAGTTTTTTCGTATCAATCCAGTTTTTTAGTTTCTCTAAATATACATGATGATGATGATGATGATGATGATTGTATTTGTTTATTTTATTCGTTTTTATTCATCTACCAATCTTGAAAAACTAAGATTTTTTACAACACAATAACTTACAAATTTCTCGGGCGCTGATTCGTCATTTTTTGATTTATCATCAATAAGAGGACAGACAGATAAAGCTGACGTCAACGAGCGCGCGCTCTTTCCGTTGGTTGTTTTGATCGCTAAAAATGAGAAGTTTTTATCGTTTTCGTTATTTTAAGAAACAAATAGGCATCAGCTTTTTATGTGTCTGTCCTCTAATTGACGATAAATTACGTCATCACATTGTCAAAATAGTATGCGGACGCCTCGTGGATCCACACTACTTTGACAATGTGATGACGCAATTTATCGTCAATTTAACCAATTGACATCAGATTTTTATGTGTCTGTCCTCTTATTGACAATAAATTGCGTCATCACATTGTCAGAGTAGTGTCGGCTACGCCTCGTGGATCCACACTACTTTGACAATGTGATGGCGAAATTTATTGTCAATAAGAGGACAGACACATGAAAATCTGATGTCAATTGATTTTTTACAATAACAAAAACGATAAAAACTTCTCATCTTTAGCGATCAAAACAACCAACGGAAAGAGCGCGCGCTCGTTGACGTCAGCTTTATCTGTCTGTCCTCTTATTGATGATAAAAAATAACCAATCAGCGCGCGAGAAATTTGTAAGTTATTGTAAAAAAGAGGACAGACACATAAAAAACTGATGTCTATTTGTTAAATTGCTAATTTTGGATACAATAATTAGTCAGTACTAAAACGTTATATTGTCACATATGAAGATATTTAACCATTAGACAAGTAGCCCGAATAGGATTCTTAGGAATCGCATCAAACAGGTAAAAATCCACTAAAGTCGTATTTTATCGATAATTATCCCAGATCCTTTATTTCTAGCATGCGCGGTAAGAAATAAAGGCGCTGCATGGGTATGAGATTGGAGCCTATTTATTTCGTCGCGCATGCGCAGAAAGAAATAAATGCTCTGGGTACGAGAAAGATGGCCGCTTAGAGATACAGATTTTATCCTCTCGCGTTGAGAACTCTTACTCGTTCGCTGTGCTCACAAGTAAAATAACACCGCAACTCTCAAAGATAAAATCCGTATCTCTGTGCGGGTAAATATGTAATATTCTCTATTTCATTTACATACTAAGCAACATATTGAAAAGGGAGTATCGCAAATTCCTATTCTCTAAACTGCTTTTTGAACCGTTATCTTATTGGTAAGAGAAAAAATTAAAGCCCGTTTGTCTCTCACTTTAAAATCACTCTTCCACTAAAATGTTTATCAGGGGCTCACTCTTCCACTCAATGTTTCAGGTGCTGTTCCAAACGTGTCTAATTGATGACCTCAGGTCTATTTTTTACATTAAAAGCTTCTATTCTACTTCCTGTAACCTTGGGTGCTTACCGTTTAAACCAATAAATCCATCCGGTTGGAAACTCGTTTGCCAATAAGAGAAGAGCGGGAAACTTTGACTACCAACAAATGGTACAGGCGTCTGCCCGAAGCACTAAGAAGAGCGGGAAAAGGATTACCTTAATCAGAATATAGAGTTTTCCAGAACTTTTTCGGATCGAAATGATATATGGCCACTTGAATTGTTTTCCCCACCGGAATATCCGGTAAAATGGTAAGCACCCCTCACCTTCCGTACTTCACGCTTATCATAAAATATAAAAATTGTATCATCAAATCTTCATCTTTACAGTTATGATTTAGAAGTCTTTATCTTAGCGGAAACAACTTTATGTGTAAATTTAATCACTTATAATTGATTGTGATTGGACCAGAGGAGTATGATTAAATTCCAAAATGTACTCTTTGGAGTACCAATTAAGTTGCTCAATTTTGTTAAGCGTATTATAAACAAAAAAACGCACAATCTTCTCATACAATTCGGAATTTATAGATACTCGTGATGTTTTTAAGGCTCGTCCAATTTGAGAACTTTCAATATCACTCGTACCTATAAATTCCGAATTGTACTTGAGATCGTGCTATTTCCTATACAAACTATGTCCTGTATATCAGCTGCCATACTTAAAACACATTTATCTTGAGATTTTAGAATTATTCAGTACAAGTAAAATTATATTGATAGGTTGCAAGCATTCCCAAAAGACAAAAACATGGGGGCCATTGTGGTACCGTTAACAATGGATGCTAATGAGAAATCTTTTGTTAAATGGTACCAACATGGCCGCGATGACGTAACTTGCAAACTTAGAATAGGTAATAAAAAAAGAAAGAAATAATCGTTTTTTCGTTTCTATCCGAATTACATATTCTATTTGTCATGGATCACTATCAGAATGATATTGAATCAACCCTCAGTCTATTTATCATGGATCACTATCAAACTGCTATTTCGTCCTGAGAAATCTTGAAGTTCATCTTATGAATCTGAGAGAGTCCGTTTTTAAGGAGTTGTGGATCTGACTTTTTGCAAAGTTTTTTGTTCGTCTTTATTCTCATTCGTTGACTTTAAAGCCTGTTTTCTTCCTTGTGGTTTTTGTTCGTTAATTTAGATTTTTCATTTTCTTGGTTTGTTTTCTCTTATAATTTCTTGTTTATTTATAGTCAGTGTTTTTTTTCTCTTCTGTTGAATGATGATTGGTTGGTCAGTGTTTCCACTGAACTTGCACGTCTTCCTACACGTAGACTCCGATTTGTTTTCCTGGATGTCAAGCTCGTAGATCTAACACGAGTCATTTCCAGCTGTACTCCTTCGTCGCTAGTGTCTGACTTCTTGTGAAAAAGTATACAAGCTCCTTCACGATAGCTTCTCAGAAAAATAAAATAAAGGCAAGGATTGACAGCTGCATTCGCATAAGCAAGAAACGGGCAAACAAAATAGGCAACTTCGATCGCTTGATTATCAAGTTCCTTTAAA
The DNA here is from genome assembly GCF_029948245.1 of Actinia tenebrosa. Taxonomy (NCBI): domain Eukaryota; kingdom Metazoa; phylum Cnidaria; class Anthozoa; order Actiniaria; family Actiniidae; genus Actinia; species Actinia tenebrosa. The sequence goes on along the minus strand of NW_028292571.1, from coordinate 2,697,224 downwards.
GCAGACTTAGGGAGGACTACAGCTATAAGCAGAAAGAAGAAAAAGGGTCCCCAAAGTATGACAAAGGCAACGATGATAGAGATAGACATATAGAAGATCTTTCTGTTGCGACGCTGTCGAGAGAGCATTTGCGCGTTCGTAATTATCTTAGCCACATTTTTCGAGGCCTTCACGAGGTTGTACGCCATGATTGTGTAGATGACAATGATTGCAATCAAAGGTATACCAAATATTGCGAAGAAAGTACAAATGGCATAAGGAGGATAAACTGACGGGTTTAAGGAACACTTGAGCTTACCATTTTCACGTGTCACACTAAAAAAATATAAATAAGGAGAAAGAAAAATGGCAGCTGCAATCCACGTGAGGACAATTGATAAGGAAATTCTTTTGCCTGAGAATAAAGCATTTTTCAACATGGGGTACGCTACAACAAGCAGTCTCTCAGTGGCTATGATGACGAGACTTAAAGACGAAACAAATGGAGATATATCAATAAAAATATAGGTCAACTTGCAGAGTACGTTACCAAAGTCACCACCGATGGCCCATTCAGGATGTTGGAGCTTATAAATGTTAAATGGTAAAACAACGAGTGGAACTAGCAGGTCTGATACTGCCATGTTGACGATCAGATAGTTAAAATTGGTTTTCATTCTTTCGTAAGTTAATACGACAGCAATAACTAGAGTGTTGCCGAGCAGAGACCATAAAAGAAGAATACAGTACAAGGCGATCTTGGTAGGCTTTGTTATCGTAACCGTTGTTCTAAACGTATCATTCTCGGGAATTGAACTGTTGGCCATTGAATTATTCTGTAAATACCAAGGAAAACAGAACGTATATATTAACAGATAATGCGAACCTAAAACTTTCAGTCAGTCAGTCAGTACGCGTATTTTTATTTAAAACTAACCTTTCGTAGTTTATCTTTTGCTTATTCACATAGTGAAATTCTTTTGGCTTTAAACGGAACGTGCCTGATTTGAGTGTGGAGCCTTTTTAGTGCAATGGTACTCCACTTCAGTTTTTCTGGCAACTTTCACTTTTTTAGTCTGACCGCGATCAATTTTACTTTTTATCACTTTTTTCCACCGTCAACTGCTGAAGTCTTATGAAAGATGTAAGAAACATTAAAACGTCTGTACAATTCAAGTGTTTTACTATTCCGCGAACTCTCTTTAACCAGATAAATTACATGACAGCTTAGAAAGACCATTGGATTCATGGTGTTCTGTTGAATTACCGCGTCATTTGACCGAGTGAGTTCATGAAAGGAACGAACGACGAAAAGTCGAGAGGCGAAAGTACAACAGATAGATCGAAATCTTACTTGGGAGAACCATATATCTATGATATCTATAAAAAAAATTGCCTCTGGAATAAGCGCAATGAAACGCATAAGGTGCTTCGTTTCAAGTGAAATACTCCTACCAGTGTACAATGCCTTGGTACAACCCCATTTTAATTATTGCAGCATAGTGTGGGGAAACTGCAGCAAAGGTCTTTCTCGAGAACTACAGAAACTCCAAAACCGTGCTGCAAGAATAATTACCTTCTCAAACTATGATGTAGATACAGATGAAATATTTCAGTCATTAAATTGGAAAAAAATTATAGACCATCAGCGCAAGATTGACAAATGTATTTTCATGTATAAGACTTTGAATAGTCTGACACCAGATTGTCTCACCTCCAAACTTATTGAAAACAAATTAGCAGTACCGCAGCCCCATACAGAATACTTTAAAAGAAGTATTAGTTATAGCGGAGCTGTAATGTGGAATAATTTGCCATTACATATATGACAAGCATCATCATTGACAAGCTTTAAATCTCAAATACGTCACTCATTTTAGAACAATTAATACTGCTATTGCACGGCGTCCTGGTAGAGCAGGTTTTTATTTTAACTTCCTTCATTTCTTTTCCATTCATGATTGTTTCAAATTTTTATTTGTATTCGCATTTAATATTAGGCATATTTTAACTTTATTGTATTTAATCAGTTCCCTTGTAAATATATTTATATTTAATTATTGTGATTATCCTGAAGGACCCACCTTGGGTAAATAAAGTTCTCTTCTGTTCTCTTCTGTTCTCTTCTGTTCTCTTCTGTTCTCTTCTGTTCTCTTCAGTTCTCTTCTGTTCTCTTCAGTTCTCTTCTGTTCTCTTCTGTTCTCTTCTCTGCTCTGCTCTCATCTGCTCTCATCTCATCTGCTCTGCTCTGCTCTCATCTGCTCTCATCTGCTCTCATCTGCTCTCATCTGCTCTCATCTGCTCTCATCTGCTCTCATCTGCTCTCATCTGTTCTCATCTCATCTCATCTCATCTCATCTCATCTCATCTCATCTCATCTCATCTCATCTCATCTCATCTCATCTCATCTCATCTCATCTCATCTCATCTCTATATCTAACCGCAATCAATTTCGTTGGAATCTTTAAGTCATTTCTTCATAGACTTTATATCCTTTATATCTTTTTTCTGGTCTGCATTTTAGTTCTGGTCTGCGCGTAGTCCGTATGTGATCTGCAGTGTCATTGACCCAGTAAGTTGGTAAAGAGTCCAAAATCCCGAGGGGAGGACCCACGAAGGTAGAGGGAGCAGGGGGAAAGGGGGGGGGGGGGGGGGGGGAAGAATCATATAATCGTCCACACACCGACTGTGCAAAATGGAGGAACATAGGAAATCATTCAAAAACCCATCCACATAACTTAATAAATAAAAATATAATGAAAAAAAAATTCTGGCTCGGATCCTGGCTTGAATCTTAGGTCGAATTCTGGTTCAAATCCTGCCAGTGGCTTGAACATTGCTTGACTGCGAGAATAATAGGAAAGAGCCCGCGTGGTACTTAGACGCGCCTTTTAAGTACTTAAAAGTACTGCTACGTAACAGTATTCAAGCATCTACTATCCCGAATTCGCTTGACTGGTCACGAAACAATGGTTTCAAGTCGAGGTCGAACTTGACGAATAAAAGAATCAAGTTCAGTCTCGACTTCAAACCATTGTTTCGTGGTCAGTCAAGCGAATTCGGAATAGGTCTATTGATTGATCTGGATATGCGGATTTATATAGTTGGATTACCGGATCTAACAACAGTATAATGTTTCGATATGGGTGTCATTATGCTATCAGCATAATGTTCTGGGTTTTTTTGGTGGTCTGAAAATCCGCGATTTCAAGAGGAAAAAGAGACGCCTCAGTTTTCCAAATTTTTTTGATTTTCATTGGCTTTCGATTTTTTCGAGAGTATTCCCCAAAAAATGAACGAAGAAAATGAACAACTCCTGCAAAAACAAGGTTTCAGACATACGATGAATATTATGATCATTGGCACTTTATTTGTCATTTTAATGATTATAGGATTTCCATGATGCATACGATATCAGTATTGACATAGGGCCTGGTGTGCTCTGAATTAATATACTGCTATACTGTATTTTTTGCGGCCAGACCGAAAAAGTGAACGCGGCCAGAAGTCTGAAAAAGTGAATGCGGCCAGAAGTCTGAAAAAGTGAACGCGGCCAGAAGTCTGAAAAAGTGAACGCGGCCAGAAGTCTGAAAAAGTGAATGCGGCCAAACGGTTGCCAGAAAAAAGTGGAGTACCATGACGCTAAAAAGGCTCCGTAGGATTTGGGTTTAAAGCTCAGCCATCGATTCAAATTGTAAAATCACTTTGAAAAGATATATTTTTCGTAATCTTTATCATCTGATATGAGTTTTTTTTTTTTGAAAGTGTTGCGTAGAGAGTGTTTCAAGTGCGATAACATACTTCTCAAGGCCTGTTTCCAGTTTATAAATATTGAACCTTTTAAATAATAGAGATGGGTTTTGTCTTTATACTGATGTATATAACATCCAATAAGCATCTGGTACATCTATCTATGATTAACTAATCTATCCTTCAGGTTTTCGCTTTTTTAATAAAACAAATTAAATAAACACCGCACAAGATAGAAAAATATCTTACCTTTCTCAAGAGAAGATGAAAAACAATTACGCACGACTTTGTGTTAAGAAATTAGGATCTCCTTGCTTAACCAAGTGCAATCAACATTTGTCGCGCATCTCAGTCTACTTGCTATATTTAAACTTATAGTTACTTGATACCTGCGCTTGCGCTTGTGCCGTGAACCGACAGAATTGCACCTGTTATAGGCGTGGGCACGCATAGTGGCTTTCTTCGATGGAAATGTAGATAACAGTCTAAGAAGGAGTAATTAGAAGAGGACATATTTGACTGTCGGTGTGTCGGTTTCTGACATGATTGAAAATATTAAATTGAGTTCTTATAAAGGTGTGGAACTGAAATAGTTCAGTTTCTAATACTCTTTCTAATGTCAATGATCGATTTCATATAGTGATGAGGAGAGTAGATGAGACTGTTCGGTTGATGAATGGAGTTAACTGAAGTTCTTTTAGTGGCGTAAAATAGTTCGTTCACATGCAGCAATTAGCAAGTAGTTCATGCTGACACTAGTGCATTTAAGCTTTTCTAATAATTTAATAGAGTTTGAGCAAAGTTAATATCTAATGACTATGGTTTGAGTGAGAAAATGAATATACTTTTATGAATATAAATATAAGTTAAATATAGATAAGAGACCAAGATACTGTATTAACAAACACAATATGAAAGAATTAGCCTTAAGTTTCAAGCATGGACACTAAATTTTGGCATTTTGTAAAGTCCAATTTATCAGGCATGTTTGGAGACGTTTTTCGACTCGAAATTAAAAAAAAAAAAAAACGTTTTAATGCTGAATTTAGTGGAGGCTATATGCTGAGCTGTTATAGGATTGCACCGATGTTATAAAAAAGGTGAGGTAATTGGAGAGCTATATGATGTTTACAAACACGGGGACGCGTATGTCCCTATGGCACAGTCCCATGTCAGAGAAGTACAAACATCTAACCATCAACTATAGTCGAATTAATTGTCTATCAAAACGAAGTGGCAAAGCCATGGTGGCTTACGATCTTCTGTTAATGGCTTGTCTGTCAGATCGAGGTGTGGTCTGGATGGAAGAGCAAACATTAGAGCTTACATTTTAAAAATATAGGAACCCTCAATCAATTTTTTAATGTCTCCTCTAGCAAATTTTTTTTCCGAAAACTTAAAAATTTGCGATGATCGCGACTCTGCCGGTGTTAAAAACCGACAAAGGTTTTTTTTTCAGTTTTTTTGGAAAACATGCCAACGGGGGGCACTTTTATATAATTAATAAAGGCCTTCATTTGCATCGAGACGATTCGTGGTTCACTGTAAACAGTTTCACACCGTTCTGTATATCTAAAACCAATCTACTCTTGGTGATACAAGATTACCACAAAGTTCAATTTAGCGCAAGCTGTAACATAAAGCACAACACTAGATTTGGAGAAAAAAGTCTAGGTCACTTTACGACAAAAACCCACCGTTGTTATAGTAACCAATTTAACTTTGAGTAATAAAGATTTGGTTAAAATTAGGCAAAACAATAAGGAAAATATAAAAATATATACCTTAAGACTATTTCTTGCTGATCTTGAATGTTAGTGTTATGAGAGAGAAAATGAATGTTTTTACAGACTAAGCTAGACATCAGTTTTTTAATTACTATTTCTTATCGTATGAAAACAAGATAAAGAACGATCAATTAGTTATTGAAAATATCGATATAAGATTTCAGTAAGGCTGCCATCACGCACAAGTTTAGATGATGGTATGCTTTGAATTTACAAGTAAACTACTTAGCTCCTCCCATTAGCATGTACACCTATGGTTACACCCTAAACACTCTTTACCCCTTTGCTTAGTTATTTTACCACTATTCTTTTAAATCTTATGATATAATTATTCCTCGTAGACCTTTCTATACATTTACCATATATTCACATATTATCTTTGGTTTAAGTTATGTTTAGTTCTATGATTTTCACTCGTATTATTCTTAATAAGATATCACACTCAGGAATTTACTATTTCCATTAGCCAATCAAGGCACAGCGATAATATCATATTGATTGTAGAATGACACCTGTCATGAAGTTATTATAAATAGAGCTCATGTAATTAGTTTTAGTCAGAAGAGTGAAGAGAAAGTAGAATAAAGATCCCGAGTAGCTCTACCGAGAGCGGTCCATCCCATAACATTAGTATGTTAGATACTTGTAGGCCTTTAACGTGGTAGTCCTTCTTCTACGCTTAACCAACGGACGGGAAGTACTTCTGTAGAAAAGATATACCGTTATCTCAGTATATTCTGATAAAATTTAAATTAAACAGCAATAAAAGGGACCGCGGATCATATTTTGGACGGGGGGAGGGGGGAGCTAATCTAAAGGAAAGGAACGGAAATAAATATTTAAAGCGCTCTGCTATTCATGGCAGAAATACTAGAGGATCTGGAAGCCTAGACATTCCTCGCTGCTGGCTTTCAACGGGGCAAAGAGCTTTTTTATTCGGGGTTTAGTTAGCGAATGGAATAAACTAGGAAAGGACCTTCAAAGTAGCAAGGATATAAATACCTTTAAACGTGGCCTTTTTAAGAAAAATTTTAATTGGGAATAAGTTTTAATTTTATTATAAATTATTTATTATATTATAATTATAGATTTAATTTTATAGTTTGCTGTAAACATAATTTTATACCATATCATATTGTATGCTTATATTGTGGCTGAAAAGCCCTGTCGACGGAGTCTCAATAAAGTATGTATGTATGGAATGCCCCCACACCCTGAAAACTTTGGAATTGAAATGCAATTATCAGTGTCGTGCTTTTGAGGGGCAATTGTCTCTTTCACAGTTCCCTGCGCCATCTTGAAAGTTAGGAAAGCCTTTGCATCAAGGTAAGACGAACGGTAAGCTTGCAATGATAAAGACCTTTTTTTAACATCTATAGGACAATTATTCCCATGTCTCTATTATTGCAAACTCACTGTTCGTCTCGCTTCGATTCAAAGGCACGGCTACCTTTTAAGATGGCGCAGGGAACTGTGAAGGGGACTATTACAATATGTTTAAGTCATATCAAAGGTTTGGGCAAATCATATAACGCAAAATTATTTTTGGACATAAACGCGGCGAAGTGCGGTTCCTGAATAAGTATTGGATATCTATGTAAATACCTTTCTCACAAAGCGTGGGTGGTTTTAATTTGAATTGGTCGTAGCTGACACTAGAGAAAAACGTTTGCGCATGCGTGCATTTCTGCACGTTTTCTAAAAATTTTGAAGAGTTTGAGTGAGAAAATAAATGTTTATTTTCTAAAAGTACACAGAAAAGTTCGAGAGTATTGATGGGTTGCAAGCATTCCCAAGAGAGTTAAAAGACAAAAACATGGCGGCCATTGTGGTACCGTTAACAATGCATGCTAACGAGAAATCTTTTGTTAAATAGTACCAACATGGCTGCGATGACGTAACGTCAAACGAAGAATACTTTTGACAGATTAAGATACTGTCTTAACAAACACAATATGAAAGAATTAGCCTTAAGTTATGGCATTTTGTGAAGTCCAATTTATCAGGCATGATTGAAAGTCAAATTTACTTATGTTTTGACTAATTTGCATACGGATTCAGAGCATGCTCAGACGTTTTTCACTCATGTCCGTTTAGCTAGACTTCCTGATCATTATATATACATAACGTTGTTTCATAAATAACAAATATCTAACTGAAATGCAAAATTTAAGAACTCCCAAAATATCACGATATCAATATTTCTATGCCCTGATCTGATTCACGACGCGTCGAATACTTAAAACTTTAAAGTATCGGATATTAATAAATTCTATATTTTTTAATAATTATAATAACAAATTTAGATAATAATAATAGTAATAATATGATAATAATTCATATAGCGCTCAACCTATTAAAATATTCTAAAGCGCTCTACGAAATTTTTTTTTTTTTTTACTTTTAAAGTTCATTCTGGAAAACATTTTTTGGGTAATATTATTTCTCAGAGATATGAATGAACATATGGATACAGGTATTGTTTATTGTTGTATATACATTAATAGCAAATAAGGCTCTATGTCATTATATCTTATGCATCATGGAATTCTATATTCAACAAAATGACACCTAAAATGCCAAACCTTGTCTTTGCAAGATCAATATATCTTATGCATCATGGAGTTCTATATTCAACAAAATGACACCTAAAATGCCAAACCTTGTCTTTGCAAGATCAATATATCGTATGCATCAAGGAATTCTATATTCAACAAAATGACACTCAAAGTGCCAATGATCACAATATTTATCGTAAGTCTGAAAACTTGTTTTTGCAGGTGTTGTTCATTTTGAACCGGTTCCAAAGTATTTTGGGATTTTCCATTTTAGAAAATTAGCAGCGATTTGTTATCATTATCGCAGGTTTATGTTAACCATGGCAATCGAATTGATTTTTTTGGTTGATTTTTCAGTACAAATCTTTTTGCACTTCATTTTGAAACAAAAACTTTAGGTATTATCTCCATCATGTCATTTGAAATTTTATTTGAGTAGTTTTTATTGAAAACAAATGGAGCATTCTGGTGGAAGGTATGCTTCTTGTCATCCGTTCAGTCCACGGCAATGCTCAAAAATTTTGAGCATTCTGGTGGAAGGTATGCTTCTTGTCATCCGTTCAGTCCACGGCAATGCTCAAAAATTTTGAGCACTCTGATGGAAGGTCGTACTTCTTGTCATTCTGTCCATGGCAATGCTCAAAAATTTTGAGCACTCTGGTGGAAAAGAATGACCAAGCATTTTAAATAAAAGGTTTAGAAAGTAAACTTTTATATGGATAAACTATTATTGATGTGACAAATAATAGACCCTTCCACGTCTTTTTCAATTTTTCCACGACTTTTTCAACTTTTACATGGACTGGTTAAGATTCCACCGGAAAATGCTGGAAAAACAACCTCAATTATCGATTTACTGGTTTTACTAGCTTAAAATATTAAAACATGCACTACAATGATATGAAAAGATGAACATTTATTGAGTAAAACACAAAAAGCAGGAGTAAATTGAAAAGTGCAAATAAAACACTAAAATGCTAAGGTAAATCTCCAGGTTAAATAGTAAGCTAAGCGATAGTAAGCTAAATTAAACTAAAAAACGTTTCTCACAAGAACCGGTAGATTTCCGAAGTGCAGCACTACTGCCCAACTAAATTCTTTTATTCAAAAAAGGATATCTTTAAAACAATTCCGTCTTATTTAACTATATTTGCGAGAAAAACACACCTTTGTTTACATTATTATGCATGCATGGTGAACGAAGATCTTCCTTTTCAAATGATTATATTTCACTGGTATTCCATTCAATTTGCTTGATAAGGCCTTCTTTTGCTTCTGGTAAATGTCACGAATTCAATTTTACGATTAAAGTAGCTTTCAAGTATTGAAAAACGCTGCATTTTGCAGCTGATTTTCAACGATTTAGTCACCACTTACTTTGCAGATGATACAGAGGTCGATCACGAATTCAAGGAAAATCAGTTTTACTAGATTTTGTCTGTTAGCCAATCAAAAGCAGCGGCAGGCTCACGAATCAAACAACTGATAAAAACTGGTTTTTGAGTTGAAGATATTCAAACTAAAAACTGTGCAATGAAGCTCCACATTTACTACGAGTGATTACTGGAAAGTTTTGGTTCAAAAATCATCATTATCGATAGAAGGAAGTATGAAGGAGTTCAAGTGGCAAAGTCATAACAAAAAAACTGGTTTTGTGCTACATTTGGGGATGTAAACAAAGCGAAAATCATTGAACTTAAAACAAGAAACTTCCAGATGACAACTCAACTTTTATCGGAGAGAGTTTCGGAGGAATTTTATTTCAGGGACATTTCTTTTTTCTATTTTCATTGCGGTAAAAATATACGGTCCATGTAAAAACAAGACTCTTCATATAGATAACCAAATATCATTATGTAAAAAAGCAGTAAAAGTAAGATTATATTTTGCTTACCATTCTTTTTGAACCAGTTTCAAGTCTGTTTTGCAATGTTGATTTGTCCTTAAAAAGTTCGGAAATCTTCAAAATTTGGATTTTAATGAAAGACATCCAAGGTAAATTTCACTAAACCTAATATTTTATTGGATTATCTATAATTATCTTTCGTTTTTCAAGTAAAAATAACCAGGAATTCAAAGCGTAATTTTCGTAAACATCCAAATACACAAGTAATTTGTTTGCCTTGAGCATGCTCAAAAATTTTGAGCATTCCCATGGACATACATTGTATTTCTGTCTTAATTTTATGATGCCTTGAGTATGCTCAAAAATTTTGAGCACTCCCATGGACATACATTGTATTTCTGTCTTGATTTTATGGTGCCTTGAGTATGCTCAAAAATTTTGAGCACTCCCATGGACATACATCGTATTTCTGTCTTAATTTTATGATGCCTTGAGTATGCTCAAAAATTTTGAGCACTCCCATGGACATACATTGTATTTCTGTCTTAATTTTATGGTGCCTTGAGTATGCTCAAACATTTTGAGCCATGTGGTGGTAAAATTTATCATATAATGCCAAATAGCTTGTATAGCAGGATTTATACAGCTTGTTTAGTAATAAAAAAGCATACAGATGGACGTGAAGGATTAAAAGTGTTAATTTTATGCCAGTTTTAACATTGCATTTGCAAAAAACACTGAACCGTGTCTTCTCACACTGTTTTGTAATAACCATGGCAAGCGATCACTGAAAGACCATTCATTTTGTTTATCCTTATCCATGCCTTCATCATGTACATATTGTAAACACAGATATTTTGCGTGTTGATTAAAGTAAAGGAGAACCATACTTGCGTATTGTCTATTTATTGAAGTAGCTTCCAAAGTCCCTCTCTTAGGTTTTCAAACCAAAACAATTGAATTTTCGCTGAAGTTTGCTAGTGTTTGAAAAAATTGATAAACAACGAAAGGCAGTTCATCCATTGGCATGCTAGTTTGGCTAATAAAACCATTCTAATTCATTATTTTCTAAAATGGAAAATCCCAAAATACTTTGGAACCGGTTTTTGTTCGTTTATTTTTTTTTGGGAATACTCTCCAGCTGATTTGAGAAAAAATCGAAAGCAAAATGAAAACATTAAAAAAGTTAACCCAAAATTACTGTAGTCCTCTTCACAGTTTCCTCCGCCATCTTGAAAGGCACCCGTTCCTTTGCATCGAAGCGAGACCATCGATGAGCTTGCAATAATAGGCGGGACATTTGAATAATTGTCCAAGGTGCTAAAAAAAGGTCTCTATCATTGCAAGCTCCAATGTTCCATAAAGCGCATGCAATAAAACCATGAAATAAATACAAACTAGTTGATACTGACGAATAGTAGCTATTTAGGGATGAGGGCAAAAAATTGTCATCTCACGGGACCCGATTTAGGGGGGAGGGGTGGTGTTACCCGGTACCCACCACCTCTGGAAGTGAAATCTTAGATTTTGTCCTCAAATATCTGCAGAACTAAAAGCCAAATCACAGAAATGAATGGATTGTCTTTCTGCATGTGTGCTAAAAAACATATTTGTGTATAGAAATTGCCAGTATAAACCCCAAGTATCGCGCATTTGAACAGGTCTCTGAGGGGTGAAGGGGGTATGTACCAGTACCCACCACCTTAATTCATAAAATCGGATCCCTATTTTAGGCCATTGTTTTGACCTCGCCCCTTAGTGACTAAGACCAAGGTCAAACGTCGGTCTTCAAGAGCCGAACCTAATGACATCAAAGTAAAAACCGCTTAGTTATCCATTGTTTCAATTAGGTTCGGCTAATGTGAAGTTCGACGTTTGACCTGAGACTCAGTTGCTATCACCCAACAAGAACATTCATTCCACAAAGACACAAATGGTCTCTTGCGTATTTGTCTTTGTGTAATGAAAGTTATGGTTGATAGCGATAGCCTATTTAACAGAGTTCAGTATTACTACATTTATCATTATTATTTAATTAAAAAGTAAAACATGTTAATCATTTATTTTTCAAGAAGAAGGAAAGGATAAAATCCCAGTTTCCTTAAAGTTGATCATTGTTGAGCAGGGAAATGTACGACTTGCACTAACAGGCCACGTGACCTCATTCCCCTTAAAACGAGCAAATGAGTGAAAATGAACTCCAGAAATGAAAAGAGCACCTCAACTTTAGTAAGAGAACGAAGTTTCAGCTTGAAATGTTGACTATAGAAGAAATGACATTAAACATAAAGTCAAATTTTTTACAAGGATTTGTATGGGAAAAGTGTTGGCTGGTAAGCTTTGGCCATCCAGTGCATTTTCCCATACAAATCCTTATAAAACATTTGATGTCATATCTAATGCCATTTCTCTTTTTTCGCTTATTATGAGCTGAAACTCTGCCTCCCTTCTAATAGAGCCGAGATGCTCTTTTCATATTTCTGTTTTTTTATTTTGACAAAACTGCTCGTTTTAAGGGAAGGGTCGCGTGACCTGTTAGTGCAAGTCGTCCAATACATGTACAGCGACCAGTTGTTCATTTTTCCAGGTGTAATATGTTTGTTTGGTCGGCTTCCTGATACTTCCAGTGACCATGAAGTGGTATTGGAGTGCTGATCGTACCATAAAGAAATCATACTCAAAGAAAGAACAGTTTTTCCCCTGTGTATACATACATCGACCAGGTGATTTGGAATCTAAGCGAGCAAGGCATTATTTTATTGACGTCGCAGCGAAAATTTCCAAGTATTTTCTATTATCTCATGTGAAAACAAAATATCAGATTTTACAACAACAACAACAAAAATGCTATTTCTAAAAGATATTTGGCGAATCTTTCCGCGGTAAGTTTTATTTATTTTCTTTATTTTCGAGTAAAAGCTGTCATTTATCTAGCCGAAAACCTGGAACTAGGATTGGCCAATTCCATCCGGCACTGAATGAGAGAAGCGAAATCACCCGGAAACTGAAACACAATTTATAATATATATATGACGGTCGTTAATTTTAATATAAATTAAAGCTTATTAATATTCCAAAGAGAATAGAAATTGAAACTCGAAAGGAGACATATAGTATAATGTTCAAAAAAAATCCCCACTCTTATACGTCATCTCTAGCCAATCAGCACGTATGATTACGACCACTGATCAGGATCTCCTCGAAAATAACGACATTGTGGATGATGGCCTTGGTGAGCCCAAAGATGAGCACTAGTTTGCGTCGAACTACTAACGTAGCGAAATCTAATCCTTTGCGATTGGACGTTGCCTTGGTTATAGGAGAATGCCATCATTTCTGATTGGACATCGCGCTGGTTACCATTGAAAACTGTCATCATTTGTGATTGGTTTTCGCGCTGGTTGCCATGGGAGACTGCCATCATTTTTGATTGGACATCGCTTTGGTTACCAAGGGAGACTGCCATCATTTGTGCTTGCATTTCGCGCTGGTTGCCATGGGAGACTGCCGCCCTTTTAGATTGGGTGTATTGATGGTTTCCATGGGAGACTGCCATCTTCAGTTCTGATTGGACATCGTTTTGGTTGCCATGAAAAACTGCCATTCTTTTTGATTGGACGTTGTGGTACACTCCATTAGTCAGGTTACTTGGCGCTCTCAGAGAAGGTTCTCCTAACACTTCATTCTTCAAAGTCCAACAGTTTTTCGAGCCGTCGTGATCAGTCCTGGTTGTACGACAGAACCACTTGCGAGTTGTGAGCGTATGCCTTATAGTGTTCTGGAACAACATCCATTAATAAAGATAAAGATCTGTTAATAAAATTCTGTAAAGGCAAGTCGTATGCCAAGTTTTAGCCTAATATTCAACTGCTTTTGAAAGACGATCATAATTCGAGGGGGCGGGGGAGGGGGGGGAGGGCAGTAAGCTATCACACACCTTCCACCCACTTTTTGCATCCTGATCTTTCTTGTTTTGAATGCCAGGCACATGAATAATGAACCAAGCGTAGATTTCATTTAGAGGCATTTTCATGTCAGGAGAAGACAATATGGCCTTGCTGATCCAATGTGCACATGATCCAGTTTTCCACGGCCAGTTGGTGCCTGCTTTTGGGAGGGAAACTGGGCTCGAACTGCTGTCAATCTAAAACGAACACGATAAATTTAAAAATCAAACATTAATCTTCAAATTTGATCGAACCCTCTGAAACAACCCCTGGGCTGGTCGAAGTCAGGACACGGCTAAATTACAAATTGAACCCTGAAACAGCCTCTGGGCTGATCTAAGTTAGGGCACAGCTAACTTGCAGATTTAGCCCTGAAACAACCTCTGGACTGATGTTAGCCAGCCAGGGAACAGCTAACTTACAGTTCTCATAGTACTGAACTTTTTAACATCTAGGTTGGTTAAGTCAGGGCAAGGCTAACTTAACAGATCGAATTGGAATTAAGCCTCTCAGGCTTTGCAGTGAAAGAAAAACTAGGAAACCCCTCGAAAAACCATCGAGTCCAAAGAGAGACCCAACAAGCTGCACTCAAATTTCCTACATCCCAGAGGTGCGAGGCGAGTGCTCTATCGCTACTATTTTCTTGACAACTGTCTGGCTATTAACTTTATTTCTCTGAATCAATTAATAAGTGATTGACTGACTTATCACGGCAATCTCTGTATTGGTTTTTTTAAAAGTGTATACCTACTATCGAACGTTCGACGGAGTTCATGAGCATATACGCGCGTTCAAAAACTGGTGAAATATAACAAAAGCCTTTAAAATTTCCGGGGCGTGGGAATTCTACTGGGAAAACGGACACAATTGTGATTGGTTCTCTATTGTTTAGCCAAGAACCATGAATAGCCCCAGCTATGAGTAGTACTGGGTTAAAAGTTTGAAAGTCTTTGATATCTTGTTGATTTACCTGTTAGGACATGGCACTGCTATCGTCCATGTTTTTTGGTGTCGGCGTGTTTGGATTGCTCTTGGCATCTTCTCTGGAAAACTCGTCGTTTGAGATCTTTCCCACTTTTCAATTATAAACAATAACGAATAGGAATTAATTCAGTATTTTGTAGCAAAACTGTGGGGTAATTATTTTACTGTTTTGAAGGTATAGACTACATCTCAGTACCCATACTACAAACGGGAGTTTTTAAAACTGTTTTCGGTGACCGAAAACTCGTGCCTTCTTCTTATGAACGCGGCATGGACGCGCCAAAAGCTTCGTGCCTTCTCCAAATAAAAATATATAGGTACATATAAGTAAGATTTAATTACCGAGAACGGAGGCAATAAGCCATATACATTGACCTCGCATTTATAATAAGGGTTATAACAAAAATAAAGCCTAGTGAATAACAAAGAAAACCGTGTCAACTGAGAAATAATATAGACAAATGAGAGGTTTGATCAATGAAAATCTCTCACCTTCCATAGCTGTAGTTTTTGCGTATGTTGCTAGAGTTCAGTTTGTCCAACTTAAGGAAGAACGTCTCCCTTTCCAGATCGGTAATGAGCTTGTCTTGTTGTGTTACTTCTTTTAAAAGAGAGAAGCCATACAATCTGACTATCCGACCGACCCTCACATGGCCATATATGTAAAGATAACGTCAGAAAACGTAAAGACGATGGGCGCGTCCTTTGAAAAATAACTAGGTGCCGCTTGTTTGTTATCTTTGAGATGGAAGCTCCTTTTGCAGTGGCTCTGACCTGGGCAACTACTAATTAAAAGAAGAATAACTTGGAATAACCTGCTTTTTCTTGCCAGGATTATACTTGCCCATTACGCCCATTTGTAGATAACTAGGTGCCGCTTGTTTGTGATCTTAGATGGAAGCTCTTCAGTCTTTTGGTGCTGGCCCTGACCTAGACCACTCCTATAGCTAAAGACGAATAACTTGGAATAACCTGCTTTTTCTTGCCAGGATTATACTTGTTTTATTTTGCTTTATTAAATATTAACCTTTGATATAATGTCTTCCTTCCTTCCTTCCTTCCTTCCTTCCTTCCTTCGTTCAACTAATAGGAAAAACCTGTTTTGTGCCAGTATTAAAGCGCAAACACTAATTTGTAAAACAGTACCTATTTCGTGTTAAATAGCACTATAACTAAACAATAGAAAACAAAGGGTTTAATGGTGTTTTATGGTGTTTGTTTTCCTTCCTTCCTTCCTTCTCTTAACTCCTTTTTCTTGTCCAAACTGAATAAGTGGGACGACCACGAAACCACCACAACAGCAACAATTAGTAAACGAACCGTGTAAGGTAAAACAAGAGGTAAAATCAACATCGCCCGTTCCTAGATATATTGATAGGTATAGATAGAGTAAACGCGAGTAAACCCAGAAAACTAAAGCTAAACGAATACCGACGAACTGATTGCAATTCTCAGTTGTTTGTAAATTGATGTTCATTTGGTTACAAGAAGAAAAAAAATTTCTTACTTCTATATCATCCACTATAGACTACCAAGAGAATGGAATTGGAATGTGTCTTAAACCGCATAACGTGAAAACGCAGCCAGGGGGTGCATGGGCTCATTTTAGGGATTATTTTGGTGTTATAGTCTTAGTAAATTTCGTATGCTACGCGTAGCTAGTTCAGGTGCTCTTTTATACGTGATCATCAAATGATCATCCCAAATGGGGACACTGGAGATCAATTAATTTCGCTAGTAATGACTGGAATGATCTGAAGCATGAAATAAGGGAAGCTAGGGATATTACAACTTTAAAGAAGCTTATAAAGGGGGAGGGGATTTAATTATTGTAAGATAGTTTTCACATTAAGAGTTTTTGAATCATTTTGACCTTTAATAGTGTTTTCCTGCTACTAGCATGGTTGATTTGAGGGAGGGTATTTTTAATATTAATAAATTTTAATATTTATATCTAGATTTTCTTACTCCTTTACATTTATTTATTATTAAATTAGTTTTATTTATACGGCAGGACCCTATTGTAAAACACATTATGTGAAGTAGGCTTCCTGAATAGAGATTGATTATTATTTTTATCACATGATCGGAACTGAGTTGATATACAGGCGAATCCAGGATCATCCCTCAAGTAATATAAATGAATAAATGACCAATCAATAAAAAACCATGGTTTAAATAAGGAAAATGAGGTTGAATTTTTACCCAGTGCTAAGAAATTACTACTGACAAGTAATAAACATCACTGAACGAACATTAACTGGTTTTTCCTGGTCTTTCCTGGTCTTTCCTGGTCTTTCCTGGTCTTTCCTGGTCGTAGAACTCAGTAGACTTTGGGCGTACGGCTTGTACGCAAGCGTCTTTCATTCCAGTAAAATAGAAGTTGGGTGTGTCCAGTGAATGCCAAGGAATGAGACTTCGTTGCACTCGTCAAAAGGAGTCGAAAAATTAAAAAATAAAGACGAATGGGAGTGTTTAATCGTCATACCGAGAATGAGTGAAAAATCCAATTAAAGTTGATTTGATTTTGAAGGACTAAATCGGAAAAGGATAATTGAATTGGCAGTCCAAGATTTGAAATGATAAAGATGTTTCTTATTTACTGACGTAGGCGATCGAGACATCATAACTTGATAAACTGGTCAATCTAAAACTATCAACTATGACCTTCTTAAAAGACCTAGCCGGCAAACCTTTGTAAGATCGACAGCAAGAATGGTCAAACAACATAAATGTATTGACAAAAGGCGCTCAAATTTCTGTTGTACATTTGGCATAACGTTAAATGGTTCGATTATGGACGAATGAAGGCGTAGACTGACGTTTCGGACGTTAGTCCTTCGTCGGAGTAAATGACTCCGACGAAGGACTGGTACTAACGTCCGAAACGTCAGTTTACTATCTTTCGTACCTACGGTGATAAAATTTAATTGATTGATTGATTGACTTTAAGGACGTTTGAGGGCAAATCCGTTTCCCAGTTTTTTCCCTTCAAACTTCGCATGGTGATAATCGATGGGTAGCAAGCATTCCCAAGAGAGTCAAAAGACAAAAACATGGCGGCCATTGTGTTGCCATTAACAATGGATGCTAATGAGAAATCTTTATTAATTGGCATCAACATGGCCACGACGTGACGTAACGTGCAATCGAAGAAAAGTTCATAATAGACGTTTAATATGAGGAAATAAAAAATGGGGTCACCGAACTCACTTAGAAGTAAGATGACATCTAAGTGTAGCCTCAGTTTATAATTGCTTGCGCGCAATTCATAAAATAGTGCTTTAATTTTTTCTTAGAAAAACTAAATGGATTGCTGAACGTTTCTTGAAATAAATCATACTTATTTTCTATAATCATACTTAATATAATACTGCATTAAAGACTTACCTACCAGGTCACGGTATCTCGTGTGGTCACGGCCGATCCAGTTTGGTAACGGTATCCAGTGTGGTAACGGTATCCAGTTTGGTAACGGTATCCAGTGTGATAACGGTATCCAGTGTGGTAACGATATCCTTTGTGGTCACGGTATCCCTTGAGGTCACGGACCCTGGGCATCGCTCGATGATCCACTATTAGCTGCGACTTGACCATCATCGATCACGGTTCATGGTCTCTTTACTTCTTTGATAATGGAGAAGGACCACCATAAATAGTAGATTTTTATGTATAAAATAGACTGACCATGACAGAATGAAAGAGAAACACTTACCAAAGATGAAGAGGAGCTGCGTTATTATTGTATATCGAGACATTCTGCGTTGAAATTTCAGCCGAGGCTTAAAAATAGAATAGAATAGAAATTTATTTGTCAAAATCTGAAAAGCTGGGAAGAAAGAAAGGAAAGACGGAAATAGGATAATAAAAAATGGCCTTTTCAGAAAGAAATTGAAATCTTAATGATACTTTTGTAACAACCCTCTAGGCTGATGAAGGTCAAGCCAGGGGGAGTAAGTGCGCGCATAGTGCAGTTTTCGTATGACTGTGAAAAATTCACGGCACGAACACGGCCATGACACGGCAAGGGATACGCCAGACCAATCACATTGCACGAGAATTTACTCTCCATCCAATCAAATACCCGGAACACGGCATAAACACGGCGTGGACACGGTCACGCCAAGGTCACGGCAATGCCAGACCAATCATCATTGCGCGTAAAAAAAACACAGCCAATTAAAATTCTAGAAAGTATCACGGTCACGGCAGCTCACGCTTACGGCACTGAGCTTTTCACAGTCATACGAAAACTGCACTATTGGCGCGAAACAGGGCGGGAAACTATCCCGCAAAATCCACAGGAACTCCATCAGTATATACCATGGAGAGCATGAAGTAGCGGCTAAAGTAACGGCTTTTCAAACGTAAAATTTCTCTAAAATTTATTGTGGGGGAAAAAAAGAAGAAATGGAAAGTTGAAATTTGGGGGCGAATATTCATTATCTGTATGTCAGAGTAGTAAGGGTAATCGTTTTGAGTGAATTCATTATGAGAGGGATTCAGTATATGAGTGCCGGGGATTAATTTTGAATATTCTCTCTTTGAAAGAGCCATGATATCATACTAACTACGATAGCTATGGTTTATAACTCATCCTTGAAGCAGAAATTACTTGCCAATGTGTGATAGTCACAAAGCCATACGAGCGAAGAAAACAATGAAAATAAGAATTGTACTCTGTTGACTGACTTCGAGCAAGTATTTGAACCACGCTAAACAATATTTGAAGACATTAAACATACCTAGGAAAGCATTGAGAAAGTGTCATTTGTGGTCTCTTCGTAAAATATTATTCCTTCTGTTATCATGAAGTATTTAATGAATCCAAAAAAGCTCGAATGTCCCAATGTCAGTCAGTGCAGCTAGCGGGCAGAGAAGGTCACTTTGGCTTCGGCTCGGCTTCGGGAATTCTTCGGAAGACTTTGCGTAATTTGACCGACCACAGAAAGCCCAAACTATGTTTTCCAGTATTTCTATTTTATTTTTATTAAAAGGGCTAAAACGACTAAAACTCGTTTTATTATTATTTTTATTGATCCTTGTGTCTTTTCTTTAAAATATTCATAAGAAAAATTTCCTTTTAGCTTTTTGTTCATCTTATTATTACGAGGAGTTTTAAAAGTTTGTGTTTGGGGTTCCTGTGGATATAAATTTCAAAATGGCGGTCGCCATGTGTGCAAGAGTTGGTCGCGCTTTTACTACAAAAATATCCATGTTAGAGCAAAGAATTCTTATGAATTTTACAGCGCTAAATGTTGAGTATGCTGCACTTCCCATCATGGGCAATTTTGGTAGCTACCAAGTGGAAGAAAGACAAGAAAATGAAAGTTTTTTGTGGATGGCTGTTCCTAAGAGGAAGACAACCCCTTCAAAAAAGAAGTTAAGACATCGTCATAAATGGCTTAAGAACAGAACTGACATTGAAGTTTGTGTTGTTTGTGGGAATAATAAGCTAGTCGGCCATCTTTGTGGACACTGCCTTGAAAAGATCAATGAAGATACTCGACAACACAGGAAAATCAACCGCGAAGATGAAAAACACTGGCCTATTCCAGAAATACTAAAGAAGTTTCGTCTATACTGATGTCCAACGTCTCTGCCTAAGACAAAGAAAAACAAAGAATTTGGAGTTGTTATAACGGTCTCTGCTATAAAATATTTAGAATATGAACCATCGGTTTTGATTTTTTTAATCCCGCTGAAATTCAGGTTTATAAGGGAGAAGAGAACACTGAAGGTTAGAGTTGATGTTGCTATGATTGTAGGGTTGTAATTCAGTGTTAAAACTCAAAAGCTAAAGAAATTAATCAATCAACTTTGTATGATAAAGATGCGTTTTACTGGTAGACATGTTGGATATGTCATGTCTTAATTTTTCTGTGGAACCAAATCATTTTGATGTAAATGCTATCAGGACAAGAAAACAGCTTTTGTCAAAATAGATAGCTTAATGCCCTATAGTATTACATGTTTAAAATAAAATTTTGGCTGAAACGTGTGTGCAATAGCATCATGAGACAAGTTCCACGAGGGTGTTGCACAGCAAAATTTAATCCTGTGACTGTTCATGACATAAGTTTTGGTTGAATGATTAGAAAGCTGTTCTACTTTTGTGTAACACCCCAGTGAAACTTGTCTTGCAATGCCATTGCATATACTGATTTCAATGAAGTTAGTCACCAAAAACCTAGAAAGCTGAGGTTACTGAGGATCATGGGAAATATTTCATATTCAACAAGTAAACTTTTGTTGATACAAACTGCAGCTTGAGGATGCTCAGGAGAGGTGAGACTATAACTGGTAAAAGATGTGCAAGTACATCAACAGTTATTAAGCAGTTAAAACATGTAAAATGTATCTACCCATTATCCTTGTCGGCCTCACCTTTATAGCTTTTCAGGAGACTAACTTTATGGAAATGAGTATATAAGTTTGAGCTAAAAGTTTCAATGTGTAACAGGACCCTTAGACCCTCAAAATAAATTCTTAAAGGATGATCCTCCCCTCCAATAAAAAAACGTGCCTTCCTTATGCAGGCCAGGTAAACTACTGACCAAGGTGTTGATTAGCCTGGAATTCCACCCATGTCGTGCAGAACAGATCAATGTTCAAGTTCCTAAGGCAATCATCAGGTAGCAACTGTCTGATAAAATAAAGGATTGGTTATTGCTAAGCCTGCATCTATTGAGTTTTGGGTGCCCACAGCTGGTTGATACAGTATGCCCAAAAGAAGCATAAGAGTCACACCAGGGCATAGCCAAGCACAATTAGCTCTTTTTATTGCTGAACTCTTGAATCAGAGGATAGTTTTGTTCGACTTTATCCATTGTTATATGACGTTGACCATGCACAGTCAAGGAAAAGTTGCTCCATTTGTTCATAGTATTAGGGAATATAGAAGTTTTTTTCTCTATAAAATTGTTCTAAGATGATTATTATTTGTCAATTATTCCTATATGATTAATATTTATTATTTATTGAAAATGAAATTGCCCTTTTTGATGCTTTCTTATTTATCATCTAGTAACTTACCTGTATCTGCACAGAAATATTTATCCGCATGGTTTGACCAACGAATGATATATATTGATCCAGGGTTGGTTCACCATCCCTTCTCACAACATAAATTTTGCACTCACATTTTCAAAATTTTAATTTGCACTCACATAAAATCAGTCCCCCACTTTCATTCTGCCATATGCATCTTTTGCTGTAGCTTGGCATAAAGAACAAAACTGATCATAATTCAGAAGGGGAGGGGGATTCAGCTTTTTTATGGCAACTACATGCACCAAGTCTGCACGTGCCCTCTTCCCTCTCAAATACCATCTAAATCCAGCCAACTGGCTCAACCGAAACACTTTTCCTTAAAAGGAGTGGTCAATGCTTAGCATGCATATATCCAGTTGCGTATGCATGCCAGCCAGCTAGCTCAACTGGAACACTTTTCCATATACTGTTACATAAAAATCAAAGGCAAAAACTTATTAGGGGGTTATTCACTCACTTTATTGGCAAAATTAAAGAACATCAAAAATATCACTGTTCAAACACCATAATAAATTATTATTATACTAAAAATCTCTAGATAAATTGCATTTCAGTATTTGAGTATACAGTTGGAACATTAAAGCGTATAATGTCATCATTATCACCGTATGTATTATTGGTATGCACTGATTAAGACTGACGATTAAGACAGGGAAATTGCATGGGCAATATACTAGCTATTGTCATTCCAATCTCGAGCCAAGAGTGTTACGATTTTGGTCATTATGCTCACACCGAAGCAGGAAGGCACTGACACCCATACTGACCTTACCTACTGACACCCATTTTCAGGTTAAATATAGTTTACTCTTATAAACTAGTATATACTAACTGTTACCCACAAGCTTTTGATACCATTAACATATATATTCTACGAAAAATATTTGTTTCTGATTATGGTTGATTGGTTCTCAATTTTCTCGTATTCAGTGCAAATAATTGCACTCTGCAATTAATGATTGTAATTTATAGTAATAGTACGTACTGAGTGGAGTGCAATTTGATCTTATTCCTTGATATGATTGGTCAGAAAAAATGTCTCTTTTTTGATTGGCTTAATTCAGAGATGATCATTTTTAACCAATCAGATCACAGAAATCACCAGTGATGTCAAATGGATATAATTAAATAACTACTTGCATGAACGTCTGAATAGTAAACAAATTTTCTTGCCCATTTATATAAATAGAAAATACTAATAAAAATCTAGTGAACTACAGTTTTTCTAGTATTCAATTTGACCTTAGATTAATGATTGTTTTGACAACTAATAATAATGATAAAAAGGTAAATTATACACAGTGAAAAGATGAAAAGACATTTCGGACGCTAGTCCTTCGTCGGAGTACTTATTAATAAATTTTAGCACATTTTAAATTTTGATTGTCACTGATTTATAAAGGTGTGGCTGTAACTAAAAATATTAGAACCAAATCTGGGATATTGTACCAGCAGCCACACTCTTATAACTATACACGGATTCAACAACTATAACTTAATATTAAGTAAACATATACCATAGTAAAATACGTTAAGAAGAACATATCATTAAACATTTTTATGAAAAAACGCTGCATGCAATATATTAACTACGTTTAAGCTAGTGATACAATAGCAGTACTATAAATAATAATACAATGTAGTACTATAAAAGCTGCAGTACAAATCCCAAATTCCTGGCCTTAAATGAACAATATAACTACATTTCTACATTTAAGCTAGTGATATGATTATTACTAGCTATGTACTTAAATATATTTTAGTTATCAACTATTTAGTTTTTGAATTCATACCTTTTCAAAGGGCAATGGAGCAAGTATTAACATATACTTGAATCATAAGATTATTCTACACTACACTACACCTTTTGCTGTTCATTAAGAGAAAATGTACATTCATTTGTGCCAATAGTTGTATCAATAACGTGTAATGTACTTTCATCAACACCACAAGTAACATCATTAGCGCGGATCAACTTTCAATAACGATATTTGAATATGCGTGTACATTCATAGGCATCAATGGACAATCAATAGCGCATTTGTACATTCATATGCGCGGATTGTATTTTCTTGTGCGCGAAATTCAACTTCAATAACACCAAATGACAAACAATTGCATTTATGGACAATCATTTACCCAAAAGTGAAAATTCATTAGTGCTATTAGCATAATCATTGACAATCTATGATGCGTTTGGACAATCATGAGGGTCAATGTTATATTCTATAGCGTGGTTCGACAAACATTTGCATGATTCGAATGAACAATAAGAGAAATAAAACAATCAATAAAACCACGCTATAGAATATAACATTGACCCTGATGATTGTCCAAACGCATTATAGATTGTCAATGATTATGCTAATAGCACTAATGAATTTTCACTTTTGGGTAAATGATTGTCCATAAATGCAATTGTTTGTCATTTGGTGTTATTGAAGTTGAATTTCGCGCACAAGAAAATACAATCCGCGCATATGAATGTACAAACGCGCTATTGATTGTCCATTGATGCCTATGAATGTACACGCATATTCAAATATCGTTATTGAAAGTTGATCCGCGCTAATGATGTTACTTGTGGTGTTGATGAAAGTACATTACACGTTATTGATACAACTATTGGCACAAATGAATGTACATTTTCTCTTAATGAACAGCAAAAGGTGTAATTCAAGTGCATCAGTACAGATTCCAAACATTTATTAATGATCAATAAAAAATTGATTTTGTTAAGTCTTGTTATGACTAACAGGTGATCTTGATTCTATCAGGCAGAACAATTTGACCAATCAGCAAACGTTCTGTTTGATTTCCTAATTCCAAGTTTTCTGCTCGAAAAAATGAAAACTAAAAAACTAAAACACATCATGGAAAGATCTACCAAATATCTGAAAATTGTAGCCATTGGTGGAAAATATTTCATTTTATCAAGAAATAATAGAAAACACTTGAACATTTTCACTGTGACAAACAATGCTTTGTGCGCCTAGATATCAAATCAACTGGTATATTATGCTATAAGTTAAGGTAGACTACAATACAGGGCTAAAAATAATGGTTATTCATTAATCAAATCTAAAAAAATCTACTAACTTTAGCTGTTGTATCACAGCGTGGGACAATCACAACAGAGCTAGGCTCCAAGGTGAAAGCCCAAAGATCGAATTACAATTTAGCAGTTGATTTTTCAAATTAATGTCTGGCGAGAATTGGAACTTGTCTTGAGGGTCAAATGTTTGCCTTGCCAGTCATTTTGACCAGTGACATTGAGCCAGAAATAAGGTATGACTGAGATAAAAAACTAATTTGGGGTGACATCATGGCTGGCAAATGAACAGTCAGTATTTTTAGCCCCGCAATTGAGTATTATAATTATTATATTTATTTATGCTCATTTCAATAAAGTTAGTCATCCAAAAGAGCTACAAAGCTGAGATCTGAGAGAATCAAGAAAAATGTTTTTGATAAAAGTTGCAGCTCGATGAAGCTCACTGGGGGTGAAACTGCATAACTGGTAACTGTTAAAATCACAATTAATACCTCGTGGCATGTGTGGTATCTTATCTTTGTAGTTTTCAGTTGACAAAATTTAGTGTACAGAAACAGGTATATATATGTAAGGAAGATAAATATTCCATTGATTGATCGAAAGAACATTTATCCTATATCTTGACAGCAGCCATGAGGGCTTCTTCAAAATAACCAATGATAAGCATGATGGTTATCCCCAGAATCAATCCAATGTTCTGCAACAAAAATGTGATGCATGTGTCTGTCTGTAGAGACTCGCTGTGCATTAAGTCTGGAAGCTGTGGAAAACAAAATTCAAAAAATTATTTGGAATTATGATGGGGAATCAAGTTACATTGTCAGTGACTACCATAACCTGGGCCACCTAGACTTTGAGAACCAATCAAATTGTAGAATCAAACCCAGATTCCTTGTTTTCTTTGAGTGCCGATTAAAAGATGAGGGGGTACAAGAAAGAAAGCTTGAATCAAACCAGGTTAAAAGTATCAGAACCCTAAAAGGATTGCATTAATCCATTTTATTCTGCTGGGCGTAGAGAACATGAAAGGCTTCCAAAAAGGGATGTTCTACCATGGAATTACCCTTGCATCCACTTCTGCCCTAAATCCTAATGTGATCTGTGTGTTAGTCACTTATGAATAAAGTTTAAGCATTTTTAATCAAATTAAGATTAACTAGAAACTAGTATTAGTCTTCATTTTTATCTTTTGCTTTTAAAGTCCAAGTACATTAGATAAATCTGAATCATACCTCTCTTGAATCTTTTAAAACTGAACTTAAGACTTATTTATTTAGACTTGCTTATGATTTGTAATCTATGTTTGTATTGTATTTATTTATTATTTTTTACAGTGCATAGAACTGGCTTGTATAGGCGCTTTACAAGCCTCTTTATATTATTATTATTATTATTATTATTATTATTATTATTATTAATCTACTCACCATATCCACTAATGCGACATAAAGAAACATGCCTCCCGCAATGGCAAAAATCCACAACCTCATTTCTATCTGTTGTCCAACCAAAATGCCAATGACAAGGCCAATGTAACATGAACAGGCTGATAAGAAGTTTGCAAAAAGAGCTTTCTTGACACTCATGCCTGCTGTAAGCAGCACAGCAAAATCACCTGAAGTTGAAAAAAATGGAGGTTTGGTTAATAAAATTATTCGTAGATGAGGTAGTAACACTTAAATAAAATATACTTGAAGATAGTTGGAATTCTGGAAAAAGTGGAGTCTTAGGACAAAATCGAGGGCTTGCAAGAGCTAATAGGGCTTTTTAATTGTGATGTCAATAGTATGGAATAGTGACTTCCGGGACCAAAATAAATTCTATCATTTTAAGACTTTTCTGACTTTTTCTTCATGACAGGATTGACTAATTGTCCAATAGTCCTTTTCACAGTTCCCAGTGCCATCTTGAAAGTGCCTTTGCATAGAAGCGAGAGGAATGGTGAGCGAGCAATGATAGAGACCTATTTTTAACACCTTGGACAATAATTATTCACGTCTCTATCATTGCAAGCTCACCATTCGCCTCGCTTCAATGCAAAGGCACAGCTACCTTTCAAGATGGCGCAGCGAACTGTGAAGGGGACTATTATCTAGTATTGAGGTGGAGGATAATTCATTGAGAACAAATTTTTAATTATTGGTTTTTGAGAGCAGTTGGACACAGAAATCTATCACAATAAAAGCTCTAATAATGATATCATATTCTTTCTTGCGAAATAGTTTAGGAAGAATAACATTTACTGACTGAATATCTTGGTAGATTATTGCATGAAATAAAATAACATATCTTCACATTCAAACAGTCCAACATCAAGATCAACATTTCATCGACTATATGTTGAGCATTTGATGTTTGATTATTTAACACATGACTTGTTCAAATACCTAATTCATGAGGCAATTCATGGCAAAAGACAGCTATTGATGTACTAATTCCTCCTGAGATACCAGATGCACCTCCCTCAGAGAATGCAGCACCAATAGCTAGGCCATCACTGATGTTATGGATGGTATCACCTATGATAATCATCCACGCTACAGTAGATATGCCTTCTTTTTCCTTATCTTGGTTTTCATCACTAAACACTGAACGTCTGGATAAACTTTCTTTCAGACTTGAAATCTTCTTGGAGAGTGGAGGTTTCTTTTGTGCCTCATAGTCAACTTTATCTTCGGTTCTGGCATTCTATGGATAATAATCAGGAAGTTAACAAACAAGTAGAGTTGTGGATGGATATATGGGATGTTGGATGGTTGAATGGATGAAAAAATGGATGAGATGTTAGATGGCTGAATAGATGGACAAATGAACAGGATGTCAGTTGGCTGGATGGAAGGACAAATGTATAGAAAATTAGATGGCTGGATGAATGGACAAATGGACAAATGGATGGGATGTTAATTGGCTGGATGGAAGGACAAATGGATGGGATGAATGTCTGAATGGATGGAAAAATAGATGGGAAATTAGATGGATGGATAGGATATACTGTATTTTTTTATGGATGAGATGTTGAAGGCTAATTGAATCCACAAATGAATAGGAAATTAGATAGCTGATAGGGAAGCACCCGTGGATGGCGTAGCGGTGTGAGTGCTCGCCTCTCATCAATGCGACCCGAGTTCGAGTCCTGCTGGGTTTGGTGTTGTATATGAGTAGAGTTGTTTGTTGGTTCTCTCCTGTGCTTCGAGGATTTTCCGGGTTCTCTGGTTTTCCTCCCTCCGCAAAAATCAACTCCTAAATTCCAATTTGATCATGGAATGAGGGCCACAGGTTTGTTAGCCATTGGCTATTAAGTGCTACCCTCGTGAAAAAAGGACGGTTTTTTTTTTAAATGGATGGACAAATGGATGGGATACTATAGACAGCATGTTTAATGGCTACATTTAGAATGTACAAATGGATGGATGGAAGGAGAGATGAATGGATGAACAAGAAGATAATGGAAAATAGAATGGAGGAGTATAAAGAAATGGAAGAGATATGGGTAGAACATCCATCCTATTAGATAAATGGATAGGCTAATTACCTTTATTGTTTTAAAATCATCATGACAGTCTTTAATATGCTTATTATAGTGTTTTAATTTCAATTACAGCAGCATTTAATGTATTCATATACTTCTATTAGATGCACAGGCTTTCAGCTGCCAAACGAGCTTTTAAATGGTAAACTAATTTGGTAAACCGAGCTGCCTTTATCTAAAATACAAAAGCTAACGCATAAAAGTGTAAGAATACATTTATCGCCAGCCATACTTTTGTAAGCCACACTGTAATATTAATCATTATCATATCATGTTTAATAAATTATGGGATTGTATTAAATAATTTGATTTGATTTTTTCACAATATTTATTTTAAAATCAAGGCATCTAACCTGGCAAATCGTGAGAAAAAATGATGGTTTGTTTTTGACAGCTAAAATTTTTAGTTGTCCAAAACAAACCACCTCTTTTCTCACAATTTGCCATGCCATATACATAATAATCTTACAATTTATAATTATAATTTATTATATTTAGATTTTAGTTGTTTTTTTATGAGCATCATACCTCCAAAAACTTCATTTCCTCAACTTCAGACTCTGAACTAGTGCTGGCGCAATTCTCAAAAACTTGAACACAGTTGTGAAACTGTGGACTATGACACCGGGGTCCTTTGGGCTTCAAATATTAATAAAAATGAACAAATTTATTTTTTTACTTTTAAATTTTTAACTTTAATTATTTGTTAGATAGGTATTTTTTATTGTCAGTAATCAAAATAAAAGCAACTTAGGCAAGAAAATTGGGCATATATTATATATTCATATATTTTACAACTACCCCTCGCCATACTGAAAGCTTGGCTCTACCATGAGACTCCCTCCCACATGCACTAAAACTAGATTCTATATATGATTTATGACATACAACACTCAACACATGTGTTCACTTCCACAGAGGGAAGGAACCAGAGAACCCAGTGAAAAACCTGAATGGCAAAGACAGAACAGTACATCTAACAAACTCAACTCATGTGCAATCTGGTCTGAGCCTGGGCTCGAACCCAGATACCACAGCAGTGAGAGGCAAGCTGTACATACACCCCTGCCACACCATGGTATGGCATGGAACTCATCTACATTTACAGGAGAGTTCTATTTTTTGCCATAATATACGTATGCAGTACAAATTTCTGGTGCGCTGATTGGCTATTTTGCATTATCAACAAGAGGACAGGCAAATAAGCTGATGTCAATGAGCGTACTGCTTTCCTTTGGCTGTTTATGATCACTTTGAGGGTTTTTCTTCGGTTTCTGGTTTTTCTCCCTCGACAAAAATCAATTTCTTACTTTTATCAAGACCCGCTGTTTGTGGCATTATTAGAGTTGTTAATTCAAAATATGTTACTTTAAATAGTACTTAAAATCAATCATTAAAATAGTTAAATTTTTGTTGACTTCATTATCATTTTAATTATTTTAAGGTCAGTTAAGTCATTCCTTTGATATTTTTTAAAATTTATTGAATTAAAAAGTATTTTAAAAAACAGTATAAAAAAATTATTATATGTTTTTTTTTTGACTTTGTCCTTTTTACAAGTACAAAGCATAGAAGAGAGCAGGTTCAAGTAATTCAAAAGCAAGAAAATCCCAACTGAGTGCACCACAGCAATTGCCAAGATTGCAGTCAGGTTTACACATTTTTAGCATCCAAAAAAAACCAGACTTAAATTTTTTGACTTTGCCTTTTTTACAAGTACAAAACATAGAACAGACTTAAATTCTTTTAGAGTCTTGAAAACTTACTACATTTGTCAGAATGATGTCTCCATTTTCAGGAACCTTCTCATCTGAATTTCCAAGGTTTTGTGGTGTCCCCTCGTGGTGTTCAAAATTGGAACAGGCTTTCTTCTTGTTGTAGCTCATGTGTCGGCTGCTTGGTCCTGGTAACTACAATTTAAAGATTTACAGTTTTATCATCTTTAATTGACCTCCTCAGCTCGGCGTAATGTTGTCCCATTTCAGACCCTGTGTCATTCCCTTGAGAATAATATTCTTTGTTTAAGTTGTATCCATATTCATGTGTATTCTCATGTGCAACCTAGCGCAAACTTTAAACAAATAAATCATACTCTAGGGAATGACATGTGTTCTGAAATGGGACAACATTACGTCAGAGCTGAGGGGGTCTATTGAATTTTATTCATAAAACTTTTAACAGTATGAAATGCTCTACAACGGTAAAATCTTACCTAGTGGTCACAGAGGGGTTTTATCATATCTAATATTTTGTACCACCATCATTCCCTGTAAGAGGGTGTTCCTCTTTCACTCCACATATTCTTCCATACTACATTCATTATTTTGATATGACACAATATGGCGCACGACTCTCATCCCAAACCTGAGAGGACCACAGTTTTGTTATCTATTAAGAGTGCTACCCTTTTAAAACCAGTGTAAAATGAGCTTCATGGAAGAATACTATGGAAGATTTTGTGAAGGGGGTATTATAAAACACACTTTCAAAAAAGGTTGAGTTCATTCTGAATGTCAACTCAGCTGGAATACATGTGCATTACTTCCTAATAAGCCTTTTGCAATAGATTGACACATGATTGTTAACTGGATGGCAAAAAAATGTGGGCTTCCTTTATTTAAAGATTTTTTGCTGGATTACTAATGTCGTATCCAAAAACTTTTTCCTTATGAGAATCTGATACTTTCAATTTCATGATACGAAGCAGTTTAAAGTTTGTTTGCCATCCAGCTAAGCCTTCCCCAAGGGACCTTGAGCTGGATTGATTCGTTATCAAAGTCATATATCGGCACGTGACTTTTTGTTGCTAAAGTCCTATTAGACCCTCAATTCTCTCCAAAGAGGATTCACTAAGTCAAGCAAATATGGGTTGATTGGATTTTCCTGATAAAGCCATAGAAACTAGTATAATAATTATACCTTACCTCTAAATCAACATGGCTATGGGTGTGTTTATTTTTGAGCCCAAAATGCATCAGTACTTCAAAGAGGTAGAAGAAATAAATAGAAGCAAGGATGACAGCCGCCTTCCATAGGAAACTTTTACTTATGTCTTCACTATGAGGTTCTTCCTCTCCTTCTTCGTGTTGGTGAAGACCTAAAGCCTGCATTATAATATTATTTAAAAAAAACAACAAGAAACCCAGTATAAGTTTTGCTACAGTGACAACTTATATATCAGCTAGACAATAATAATACATGACTATTTGTCTATACTCTGTTCAGTATGCAGGAAGTGACATGTAAGTATGAAAGAAGTGTAAAGCAAAGCAAAATCTGTAGGTGTCAAGTGTTTCTCACACTTTTTAAGTGCATAAATAAATTACATTATTTGTTTCTTGCTATGCATGGTAAGAATAAATCTAATGATTAATTGACCAGACCTCCTAAATTTGCTCAAGTGACCATGTAACAATGGCTCCATGTCAAGGTAGGACTTGCATTGATGCCTTCACACATAATTTTTGATTGTACTGTAGTTTAATTATCAACAAGTTCAACCACAAATTAGAGCCTGCATTGTTCCTAGCGGACTTTAAGAGAAATAGAGGTTTATAGAGGTTTTGCACCACCACGTGATGGCAGCCATGTTAGATGGCCAGGAAAAATACAGTCGTTTTACCGCCATTTGCATTGTTACGCGGCCACAATCGTGACGTGCATTTTGCAATACACTGCCGTCAATCAAACACGTTGACCTCATTTACACTCAATGGGATCAGCCGGGATAGGCCCGGTGAGTGTGGATCATAATACTTGTAAACAATCAACAAGTTTTGGTGCATTTTGAATCACACACGAGTGTAAATGATGTCAACGTGTTTGATTGACGGCAGTCTATTGCAAAGTGCAAGTCACATTTTTTGTCTGGGGTGGCCGCCTAGCAATGCAAATGGTAGTAAATAAGAAAGAATCAAATTCCCAAGAGCAAAGGGATTTTATTGTTCTGCCATCTAACCACAGGACGCCCAAACAGTATTATGGGATGGGCACGTGATGGTGCAAAGCCTCTATTGCTTTGGAATACAATCTTTGACTTACGTGAGGTATAAGGTGAAGAGTTGCATCACCAGCAAGCGTTCCTACAGCCAGTGCCACCAATAATGCCAGAACTTTTTTATACATAGTTCTACCAACAAATGGAATAGTAGCAACACCAACAAGAGACGCCAAGCTGATTATGGTCACGGAGAGAAAACCATACCCCCACACTGAAATCATTAAGTAAAACAATCGTTCATTCACATGAATTGTAATTATAAACAGACAAAATTTTTGTCTCAACTTTTTGTGCCATTACATTGAAAGAGGTGCCCATACAAGGGAAGTGCTGAGATGGGGAGATGGGTGGAGGGGGAAATGGTGGGTGATTACCCATCACAATATTTGAATGACGTCAACAGGATGAGCGCATGCACACTAAACTCATGCGTAGAAAGGCTGAGCATGAACAATGCCTACAAATGTCCTAAAGGCAATTTATTTTACTTCAAAAGTTTTGTACAGGTGGTTGCCCAGTTCTCCCAAGAAAGGAGCTCGTGTTAATTAAAACCATTTACTTATCAAACTGTGGAGTTCACTATATAAGAACTGAGTTCTCACCTTTAGAAAGATCACTAACAGTGGATTTCGTCTGGCTTTTTTTTGCTGTACATGAGCCACTTTGTACTTGTTGTATAAGAGCAGGACAAAGTTCTGTAAAAGAACTTTTGCTTGCACCAACAGAATGGTCAATGCTGAATACGTCCAGGAGTGAATCAAGTGAAAAGCACTGAAAAAAAATGTTCAAAGGGTAAAAAAAATTGCTGCTTAGGGGGCTTTCATTTATTAGCACATGGGTGGGGGTCGGCAAAGTCACATGAGCGCTTTACAAACATAATCCAAACCCTCCTCCATGGTAGAGGTAACAATTGCATACCCCCCTTTTGTCATATCCTGCAAAAGTTCTCAACCCCCTCAATATGTGATAAGCCATTCCCTCTAACCACTCTCTCAAAATAAGGTAACCCCCTACAACCCCCCCCCCCCCCCCCCCAGCCCCCTGCTACTCGCTAATAAATGATTGCCATGACATGCTAATTGAGACAAAAGTTGCGAATTTGCTACGAGTTTTAGATGATAGACTACCACCAATATATCAAAGAAGTCTTGTGAGTATAGAACAAAATGCAAAGATGGCCACCATTGTTTACATCACTACATGCAAACTGAGACAAAAGTTTAGTCATCTAGTTTTAACATTTGTCTTCCAATGCTTCCATGGCAACCACGAAAGTAAATTGTGAGAATGATCGGTTCTGAACCTGAAGAATAACCCTTACTGTCATTCATACTGTCGGTGTCCAAATTTCAAAATTTACTGACAGATGATGCCGAGCCCAGGAATCAAACCCAAGACCTTATCCTTTGGGGTGATATATACGCTAGAGCATGCACTATCATTACTTACCCTTGAATATAATAATCACGTAGATCAAATTATTACAGGATGGCCATTTCAGTTAAAAAAATTGCTATCAATATAGGTCTTGTGTATGATTGATTCCCATATCACATCACTAGTTATGCCTCATGAATACGATGCTGACTTAGCCAATCATAGCTTAGCGAATCATTATGCAAAACATTTACTAATGACAATCTTATAAAATGCCATCTTGTCCTCTCTCACCAATATTCATATCGGAAGCGCAGCAGTTAGAGTACATGTCTAGCAAACATAAGGAAGCAATCATTTTTTAGGAAGGGAGGGGGATGGGCTGGAGGAATCAGTGGCCCAAAAAATGCGTCGAGTACCCTACCACCTGCGGGATAAACTGAGCCAAAAGTTTGATGAGCTAGTGGAACTTGATATCATAGAGAGGGTTGAGGGTCCAAGTTCCTGGGTATCCCCAGTAGTAGTTGTTACAAAATCCACAGGGGATATCAGACTCTGTGTTGATATGCGGCAGGCAAACATGGCTGTGAAGCGCGAGAGGTACCCTATACCTACCATTGATGAAGTCATCCAAGACATGACACAAAGCAAAGTGTTTAGTAAATTGGATCTTAAGTCAGCCTACCATCAAATTGAGTTAGCTCCACAATCGAGGGATATTACTACATTCTCAACCCACCAAGGCCTATACCGCTACAAACGCCTCATGTTTGGGATCAGCTGTGCCCCGGAAATGTATCAGAGAGTTCTCCAGCAAGTCCTGCAAGGATGTGATGGTGCTCAGAATATTATTGATGATGTCATTGTGCATGCATCAACAGAAGAGGAGCATGATAGAAGAGTCGCAGAGGTAGTTAAAGTGCTA
Organism: Actinia tenebrosa; assembly: GCF_029948245.1. Taxonomy (NCBI): domain Eukaryota; kingdom Metazoa; phylum Cnidaria; class Anthozoa; order Actiniaria; family Actiniidae; genus Actinia; species Actinia tenebrosa. The sequence continues at coordinate 2,662,434 of NW_028292571.1, read as the reverse complement.
GCAGAAAGGGGATTAACATTCAACCGTGCCAAGTGTCAATTTAAAATGCCAAAGATAGAATTCCTGGGTCATGTATTGTCAGAAAGAGGAATTGGACCAGCAGATGAAAAGGTGAGAGCAGTTGCTGAGGCTAGAGAGCCTACAAATGCCGCAGAAGTACGGAGTTTCCTAGGACTGGTGAACTTCACTGCACAGTTCATCCCAGACCTAGCTACCATCTCTGCACCCTTGAGAAAGCTTACAAAGGCACAAGAGCCATTTCAATGGGGTCCAGAGCAGAGTAGAGCATTCAAGGAGTTGAAGAGGAGACTCACCAATGCAGAGACCCTGGGATACTTTGACCAAAGTGCACCCACCAAAGTGATTGCAGATGCCAGTCCAGTCGGATTGGGAGCTGTTCTGGTACAGGAACAGGCAGGAGAACTCAGAGTAATTAGTTATGCCAGCCGCAGTTTAAGTGACACTGAGAAGAGATATTCACAAACAGAGAAAGAGGCCTTGGCCATAGTCTGGTCATGCGAGAGGTTCCATGCCTACATCTTTGGTGCTGATTTTGAACTGTGGACAGACCACAAGCCACTAGAGTGTATTTTTACACCAAAGTCAAAGACCTGTGCAAGGATTGAGAGATGGCTCCTAAGACTGCAGCCCTACACATACACTGTTAAGTACATCCCTGGCCCAAGCAACATTGCTGATTCACTGTCACGACTTCTGTCCCCATCATCAGTTACTGGCTCAGATGATACCACCGAACATTATATTAGGTTTGTAGCTCGGGAGGCGACCCCATGTGCCTTGACCACACGCGAGATGGAAAGAGTGTCAGAACATGATCCAGAGTTGATGTGCATCAGGGAGTGTCTGCTTAATGGAAGATGGGATGACATCAAATTTAAAGAGTACCTGCCAGTGCGGAATGAGTTAGGAGCGGTTGGTCAACTTGTGTTGAGAGGAGCAAGGATTGTAGTGCCCAAACAACTCCGAGGTCAAGTACTAGAGCTAGCCCATGAAGGCCACCCAGGCATTGTAGCCATGAAGCAACAACTCAGGTCTAAAGTCTGGTGGCCGGGACTAGACAAGGAAGTTGAAAAGCACTGCAAAGAATGTTATGGGTGTCAGTTGGTTAGCCAACCTCACAAACCCGAGCCCATGACCCGCACTGAGTTGCCCTCTGCTCCATGGGAGCACTTAGCTGCTGACCTGTTGGGTCCATTACCCTCTGGTGACTACCTGTTTGTCGTGGTGGATTACTACAGTAGATTCTTTGAGATAGATTTCACCAAATCCATAACTTCCGAGAAGATCATATCACTCCTGGACCAAGCATTTGTTACTCATGGCCTACCACTGTCATTAAGAACAGACAATGGAACACAGTTTGTAAGTGAGCAGTTCGAGGAGTATTTGCATGAGAATGGCATTGAACATAGGAGAACCACTCCTCTCTGGCCCCAGGCCAATGGAGAAGTTGAGCGTCAGAATCGCAGTATCCTGAAGAGGTTACGCATTGCTCAAGTGGAATGAAGAGACTGGAGAGGAGAGATGAACAAGTTTCTGATAATGCACCGTAGCACACCACACAGCACAACAGGAATAAGCCCTTCACAGCTTCTATATGGGCGGAACATTCGCACAAAACTACCCCAACTGACTGAAACCAGTTGGGACTATGAGGTGAGAGATAGAGACAGTGAATGGAAAGAGAAGGGGAAACAGTACGCAGACGCCAAGAGGAGAGCACAAGACAGTCAGATCCAGGAGGGTGATCAAGTGTTGGTCAAACAGGAGAGACAGAACAAGCTATCTACACCATTCAAACCATCACCATTCACAGTGATTCAGAAGCAAGGAAACAGTGTTCTCATTGGTGATGGAAGATCTCAGTATCACAGGAATGTCACCCATTTAAAGAAATTCTACGGCAGCCGAGAAAATGTGCCTGAACCCAGGACCACAACCTCAGAGCTTGATGAGATTGACCCCTACTTTGATGATCAACCTCCTGGAGGAACTTTCAAGGCGACCACAGCAGTAGGAATGTCACCTACCCAAGCCAGCCAGGTTGACCATCCAGGTCAACCCTGCAATCCTAACCTTCAAGCTACTCAACCTACTCATGCAAGGATGCTACCTGCAAGGTTTGATGACTATGTACTGGGCTATGTTGGGCCTATAACTTTTGTCTGACTGTGAGCTTGCTAAAGCTTATGATGTTTAAATGTTATGACAGTTAAAGACTTTGGGCATCTTAGTTTATTGTTGTTTTGCTCAACCATGTGTGAACTCATGTTTTAAAAAAAAGGAGAGATGTAGTGTTGGTGGATTTACCCACCCCACCCCTGTTAGGTTTGCAGCGTGCGAGTGCGCATGTGTGTAATAAAGAGACGAGCATCAAAGCACATGGTTTAGTATAGTTGATTATTATTTAGAAAATACACCACACCTGTAAACAGTAATGTAAAATCTTTAGACCTCTCTTTCTTCTCTCTGCATAAAAAAGTGACCCTCCCCTTGAAATTTGTTGAATTCTTATCCCTCCCCTTTATATACATGAAATATTTGATGACCCCCTTTTTTGCGTCAGTAGAAGTTTAATGGCCCTCCCATGGATTCCTCCAGCCCACCCCCCACCCCTCCCTCCTAAAAATGATGAATGCTCCCTAAGGTCATGAGTTTGAATCCTACTATACCGAGAATCTCTTTTTTTACCCTGAGAAAAATGTGCTTGATAAAACATAATTAAACTTTCTTAACATTTCTAATTACTTACTGTTGCATTGTGTGGAGTAGGAGCTGCAGTAGGTTCTGCAACAGCACGTCGACGGCGTTTATGACTATGACCATGATCGTCAACATCTTCATTTTGTGCCTCTTTAGCAATGCCTAGCTTTTTGGTTATCTCTAGAAGGTCTTCTTCTTGAAGATAGTTCTTGGTTTTGAATAAATCATCAATGAAGAATGATGATGATGGTAAGTTAGAGTGACTTTCATGTTCAGCAATACAATATCCTTGGATAAGACGATAAACAATGATGGCGCATGCTTTCTGGAAGTCATCTTCATCCAACCCGGTCTCGTTGCCTGAGTGTTCATGATGGTGATCATGGTCAGATTCCTCTTTTTTCACTTCTTCGATGATGCTTTCAGCTGAGAAACACTGAAAAAGTAGACACAGGCCATTTGTAAATAAATATACATGTACGTGTACTGTAAGTAAATGTAAATACATATTATGCTGTACATTTATAAGAGTTGTTGTTGCTGTTGTTGTTGTTATGGTACTGTCCTTGTTGCCATTGCTGTCATTGTTGCCATTGTTGTTGCTGTTGTTGTTGTTGTTGCCGTTGTTTTTGTAGTGGCTGTTGTTGTTGTTACGGTGCTGTTGTTGTTGCTGTTGTTGTTGTTGTCAATGTTACTGTTGTTGTTGTTGTTATCATTGCTGTTGTTGCTGTTGTTGTTTCTGTTGCTGTTGTTGTTGCTGTCATTGTTATTGTTGTTGTTATTATTGCTGCTGTTGTTGCTGCTGTCACTGTTATGGTTGCTGTTACTGTGGTTTTTGCTGCTAATGTTGCTGTTACTGTTGTTGCTGCTTTGATTGTTGTTGCTGTTGTGGTTACTATAGTTGCTGTTACTTTTGTTTTTGTTGCTGTTATTGTAGATGTTGTTCTTGCTGTTATGGTGCTGTTGTTGTTGCTGCTGTTGCTGTCATTGTTGTAGTTGTTGTTGCTGTTGTGGTTGCTGTTACTGTGGTTGTTGGGTTGTGTCTGTTGCTGTTGCTGTCGCTGTAATTGTTGTTTTTGTTTCAGTTGTTTCTGCTGTGGTTGCTGTTATTGTTGTTGTGCAGTTGTTGCTATACTGTTCTGGCTGGGTGTTGTGATTAAGCTGACACACGGTGCAACATTGCATGCAACATTGTACACAACAGGACTGTTGCAGCATGTGTCTACCCCAAACATTTTGCATGCAACGTTGCATGCAACAAATCTGAAGTTGAATCGCTCTCTACTCTTGCAACATTGCACTCATCATGTGAACATGGCTGCAACATTACCTGCAAACATTTGAAATTTCCAGCCAAAATTGCACCAAATTTATAACTGCTGACCAAATATCTTAACATAGCAGGCTGACACAAGCGATGTTGCGTGATTTTGTTGCAATGTGTGTCACCCTGATTCAAATTTGGTGCTTGCAATTTTGGGTGCAATGTTGCACCGTGTGTCAGCACCCTTACAGTATTATTTATCTATAATGAATATTTTTTGTATTTTGTAAAGCGCTGTTGAACCGCTGGGAATTGGCGCTCAATAAAACATTATTATTATTATTATTATTATTATTATTAATAAGTTGAACAACATCTAGAATGATCAAAGCAAGGGCAAAGCTAATTCAGAGAGTGAAATAAAATTTAGTATTCAAGTAACCAATATTTAGGAACCTCTTGTCAACTGTGAGTGAGTCCTGGATCACAACAAAATTGTGAATTCAAAAACCATTTTTTGGTCTTAACTTTGTGTAAAATTCTCTGCATCATTTCATTCATAACATTTTATATTAGTGAGTCATAATATATTCAAATTTGATATCTCCTTCTGTGGAAAAGGACAATAGTTTCAATGGAATCAATATTATTCTTTCTAAATCACAAGTTCCCCATGCCAGGTTCATACTTTAAAGAATAACAAGCAAAAGTATGACCACATTTCATCATTTTCGCATACTTCTTTGCACAGGCTTTTGCTGTGAAACCAGCTTTTAAAACCAGCCAGCTGTGCATGGAAATATTTTGGTTAAACATACAAAAGCCAATGCATAGAAGTATGTGAATAATGTGGTCATGTTTTTGCATGTTGCTCTGGAACAATACACATATAGCCCAGGTTAAGGTTACTGCTTAGTCTACAAAAGGATGCGAGTGATTTTTGACATTTTGAGTATTTCTATCTTTTATGTGGTATAACATCTACCGACATTGAAATTATTCGACGTTCCAACTTTTAAATTCAATATCTTTTTCTTTAAGAAGCAAAATATCAAAAATCGTTGCTCACACCCTTTTGTAGCTTATCATTTGCTTATTCACATAATGAAATTCTTTTGGCTGTACGTGCTAACCCCATGTCCATTCACCTCTACTGAACGTGCCTGATTTGTGTTTAAGGCTCTGGCATTGTTTTAAATTAAGAAATCGCAAGCTTTCAAATAATATTAGTTTTGAAATCTTTACCATACATGTACTTTTATTTTGTTTGTTTGTTGACCTTGATTACAAAATGTCAGTATATAGAAATACAATTAGTTCGAATTGCTTGAGTATTTTGATTGCTGTATGCAATACACAAATAATTTATATGGTTTTTTTTAATATTATTATTTTTATACTCTAGTTGATGAAAGTAATATTATGAAAATGCCAAAAAGCTTACATCATTGAACTTTTTTCCTCGTTGTTCCACTTGTGTAAACTTTAACACTGTTGATGTCATTACAAAAGACTTCGAATGATTGGCAAATATTTATAGTAACAACATCTAAATTCCTAGACATGCTTTTAATTAGCTGAGAAGATTATTTTGACAATAAATCTTAATTTGCATTGTCCAATTGCCTATAAAAAGAGGCAATAGAGGCAATTAAACTTGTGATCAAATTGGATATATTATATTGGCATGACAGTCACAAATCATCTTCATGACCTGGACCTTTTTGGGGAGACGATTATTTTTAAAGAAGTTGTGAATTTTCAACACAAAATCAGTTAACATAAGCTTTTACTTGATAATAAAGAAAATAAAACTCATCCTTTGAAAGATTCATCGAAAATATTTAAGAAATAGCATATTGATTATTTTTTGGTAGAAACATTTCATTTTGACAACAGAATGTAATGGATTTTTTTGTTTTTGTGGTGATAAATAAATATTTCAAAATGCAATGCATGCCTAGATTTTAAAATCTCGTGGCACAATTATTGAAGTAATTTCCTGTACCACAGGTTTAAGAAAAGATAACTAACTAAAAACTAGTGTGAGCTGCATCAGTGTTTCTAATGAATAAAAGGGTAAATTTTACACCTTGAAAAGATGAAAAAACTTCACTGATGTTTCGGACACTAGTCATTCGTTGGAGTACTAGCGTCCGAAACGTCAGTAAAGTTTTTTCAACTTTTCACGGCGTATAATTTACCCTTTTATCAATACCACAGGTTTAGGCCTATTCACACAATAACAATGAGCCTGTTAAACCCAAGTGAAAATGTATAGACTCAATATTGGTGCCTTGGGGATATATAAAGGCCACACGTCTGAGTTAAAAAAATAATTCTAATAATTTATAACAGATAATTCAAAAAATAATTAAATTTTAAAAATAATTTTAATACTTCAAATAATGAGTTATAGCAATTAATATGAAATGAAGCAGTTCTAAATTTATATAAACTTTGCTACTCTATGCATCAATACCTGCAACCTTCTCAATTCCTGCTTTAATATACACCTACATGCAAGAACGTCATACGAAGATAGAACATTAGTGATTTAGTGGGATAGGAATTATATTAAAAAACAAAAGATCACTGAAGCTGAACTTTTTCTTTTGTCTTTTAATGTATTCCTTTAATTCTCACTAAATTACACATGTTCTATTCTTGTATGACAACCTTCTTGCATAAGGTGTAAGTGCATAACTGGTTTAAGTCATGCAACTAATGGTACATAAAAATGTGCTCATTTGTTTATTGCTAGAATGTTGTATACATGTATATGTATCAAAGACTGTAAAATTCAAAATATCTTAGAAAATAGAGCTACTCGTCATATAGCTGCATAAATATTCTTTTGAATTATGAAGTCATTATATATTTCAAATACTTAGGTTAATATTAATGATGGACTCGTCAAGACTCGTAAATGGAAAACATTACCAACCACATGAAGGGAATTGAAAACATATTTTTAACAAAAATAACATTTGATATAATATTTGATATTGGTAAAATCTGATATTTAAGCTTACATAAGCTTATAAAAATTAAAATCCTACAAAGATTACAGTGAAGCAGAAAAAGTACATAAACTATTTACATAAACTAGTTTTATTGCGTCATAAGTTCTTCATAGCGTGTAGTATATCTTCCCTTACCTTTTTCTTGTTAAGATGAGGTCCCAAAGTCTTGTTAACGTTGCTTAAAATATGTTCTAAGCCATGTTCCGTGATACTAGAAGACTTGCCGTGAGTGAAGTTGTGAGCAAGAGTTTCGAACAGTTTGCTGGGAAGGGAAGGTAATGCGCATGGGGTACTATTATTACCAGAAGTCTTTTCGGGCATCAAATAGTACACGATCGCCATCGATTTAGCGTTAAATTGGGTAGAATTCAGAACAGATGAGTTGGTTAAACCAAGATCTTTGGGAGACAGACACTACAAAAGGAAAAAGAAAGTGTATTTTAGGAATTTAGGTGCGAATGGTAATCATTAATTACTAAATTTTACACGCGACCTCGACGCGAGTAAAGTGGTACAGTTTTAACATTGGATTTCTTAAGTGAATCGCTATAATATTTAAATTCTGGGCTTCAAAGATTAAGGCATTAGATATAAAAATCATGATCTAAATCGTTTCTTTTTACAAAAAAGAACAGCTGAGTACGTAGTGATGATTCAAAGTCGAGAACTTCAATTATCACCAGCAAAAGCTTACTGTAGTAGAATGGCATGTATACAGAAGTCAAACTATACTTCCCCTTATTCTCATCTATACTTCCCCTTACCTTATTACACTCTTGTTTTCGAACGCTGGTAGTACAGTCCTCGAAATGAAGCTTTTTTAGAATGGTTTGGACATCACCATAGTGTAGTTTTTGGCCTTGTTTGGCTACGAAGGCGAGCAAATCGTTGAAAGTGTATGGAGCATGGCTGGCAGTGGCCACAAAATCGTGGCAGATAAAAAACACTTGGAAAAATATTATAACGCTAAAATACCCTAATCTGGGCCTCATGATGTTTTAACTTTGGTTTAACTCAGGATTGTGATGAAGAATCTGCTTCGATATGGTGTATCATAGAGAGAACCTCGAGTATACAATGAGGCAGCGTCAGAGTTCAAATGCTTTTCATACAACCAAATGCATATGATTTCAAGAGGGATGTCTGTGATTGGTTGGTTTACGAAGCGGAACTGATAACTCGACAGCCGTGCACTGCCAGTATAAATATACTATAACACACTTGATGTGATTGACTGTAACAGCATATTTGTGTTGATAACCAGTAGTATTGACTACTTTGGCAGTTTCGAAAGGGGTCCAAGACTATTTTGAAATAACATGGATGGCATTGTAGCCAAAACTAGCCAAATGCTTTGCTTACAAGCAGTTCCTTGGACGTGGTACAAATATCTACAGGAAGCGGGGGAGTAAGGAAGGGAAAGACAGGGGGAGAAGGCTAATAGTTTTGATAATACAAATCTAGGGAGAATTATTTTTGTCCTACTTATACCAAATTCTCAAATAAACGTGTAAGTTGGGTTCGTAGTACTGGTAGTGCACCAGCTAGTAATCGCCATATTGCGAGGCTCTAACTATAAGGCTAGCAAATAAACTAGTATCGAGATATCAAGGCCTTTTTTAAGTGCCGTCAGAGAATGATCTAGTGGCTTCTCAGTTTTTCCTAACATTTTTCATTCTTTTAATTCCTTCGTGATCAAGGAACACAAATAAATAAAAGAAAAATTCGTGAATGTATCAAATAAAAATTTCATACATTCGGAAAACTCCTAAGTTATGGTTACTTAGGAGACCAGTAAAGGACAAAACACTCAGGGATATTGAATAGCGGTATGAAATATTGAACTATTGAAACAGGCGGCTGCGTGGTGTAAAGGTGCAAGATTAATCTCCCTCTTCGACTAACCGGCTTCCAATATTGTTAGTCGAGTGTTATATCATGAATAGACAAGAATGTACGTGTCAGTTTGAGGACCTACCAATGTGACAAGTTTGAAACAACGTAACAATCGGCGAATAAAATAATTAGACTATAATGCTTAATTTTTGATTTCATGGAAATATTAGCAAGACCAGCAAGACTTTGCTCTAAAATCAGTATTACTAGAAACTATAAAAGTAGATATGAAGTACCAATCCTGCGCCCGGTGCCACCGGTGCGAACCGGTGCTCTCCCCCAGACCCTACTTTCCGGGCCGGTAACAACGGTGACGTATTCTATAGTGAGGTACCCCCCCCCCCCCCCCCCACCCCCCCCCCTCCCCCTCAGGGTCTTTACAGAGATGACGTTATAGCTATTCTTATGTTTTTAGTTGACTGGATTGCACCACATCCTATATTTTACGTCAAAGTTTAATCCTAATAAAAGTTTCTAATTATTCATAAAATATAGTTTTTCTATCTCAAAGCCTTAAAGGCTTAGTTTAGTCTTTTGTTTCATCCTAATTGAGTTCTACGGATATTGTCCTTTGTCTTACTACCGCGATAAGATATTGAATACTAAAGATTTTGAGATTTTATGCCCAACTCTTTTACTACCGTCTAAAGTAAGAATTGCACCACTCACAGGCAATACGGATATCGTCATATCTATTTTTAGAATTAGGAATTGCACCATAGTACAAATGGCGGTTCTGCGCCACCTGAATGAGGTTCCAGTGAGGTTCCAATCCTGCACCCGGTGCCACCGGTGCGAACCGGTGCTCTCCCCCATACCCTACTCCGGACCCGTAATAACGGTGACGTCATGGCTATTCTTACTACCCCGTGTTTCTAGCCATGTCTATTCTTAGTTTGCTGGATTGCATCACTTCCTATATTTTACGTCAAAGTTTGATCCTAATACAATGTTCTAATTATTCATAAAATATAGTTTTTCTGTCACAAAGCCTATTGTTAAAGGATTAGACTCTTTTTACTTTATGCTTTTGTTTCACCCTAACTGAGTTCTACGAAGTTGACTCATCAAAAAACAAACAATTAGATGACTTGCCCAAGGAACAACTTTTATTCATAAAACGCTCAATGCATGTGAATACAAAAAAAAAATTAGTTACAGCTCTTTTCCGGCATTATTCAACTAAGTATTATGTTTTGATTGTCAGTATATATTTGTTCAATAGAAACACCCGTCACTTGAAACAATAGAGGACTGTGTTCTGCAAAATTTGCGAGTCAAAAAAACCTACTAGATATCAAGACCACGATCTACTCTTTCTCAGTTTTACGAAACAAACCGTCCAATTTTTAAAAATAATTAGTGCAAATTTCTTATTCACTAATGAATTCAGCCAGGTGTAGACTTTCAGGCCAGGTACATGCCAATAGCCGATAGCTTGATAGCTGATAGCTTAGCACTATATATAGTGTAGATCCTAGTGTAGATAGTAGATCTAGTGTAGATTCTAGTGTAGATTCTAGTGTAGATTCTAGTGTAGATAGTAGATCTAGTATAGATTCTAGTGTAGATTCTAGTGTAGATTCTAATGTAGATTCTAGTGTAGATTCTAGTGTAGATTCTAGTGTAGATTCTAGTGTAGATTCTAGTGTAGATTGACATCCACCCAACATCGACCCAACATCGACCTCTCATCGACCTCTCATCGACCCCACATCGACCCCACATCGACCCCATATCGACCCCTTATCGACCCCACATCGACCTCTCATCGACCCTACATCGACCTCTCATCGACCTCATATCGACCTCAAATCGACCCCACATCGACCTCTCATCGACCCCACATCGTCCCCACATCGACCTCTCATCGACCCCACATCGACCAGCACACGTCGTCCAAAAATCTTTAAATTACTTAAACACTATATACTGCACCATTTACGATTGAACCTTCGAAGTGTCAACATGCCCTACAAGCATAAGAGAGACTGTCCTGTCTGTAACAAGCCTAATCTTAAGTTTATGAGTGATCATTTACGTCAAGTACATAACCTATATGGGGATGAAAGGAAAAAGTGGTTAGGAACTGCAAGGTTCTCAGCACCACAAAACCACATCTCGAGCTTGCTACCGGCACGGTCAGCACGTAGTCTAAAAGAAATCAGATGCGTTCGAAAAAGAACAAGCTCTGTACTCAAATCTACGAAAGCACCAAAAGTATCGCTGTCTTTGACTACTGCACCCTGTCCACAATTCAACTTCCGCCATAAATTTTCTCTCTTGGTCGTGGGTCCCACTCAGTGTGGTAAGACCTATTTCGTCCAACAGATTTTAGAAAAGAATCGTATCGTGTATGAAGAGCAGAAAAATATCCACATCCTATGGTGCTATAATCAATGGCAAGATCGTTACGACGTCTTGAAAAGATCCCTTGGAAAAAGCATTCGATTCGGAAGGGGTCTTCCGGAGCTGTCCGAGGATTTAAATGAGATTAATCCCAAGTACAACAACATAATCATTCTGGACGATCTGATGGCCGAAGCGACAGACAGTCCTATAGTAGCTCGATTATTTACCCAGGGTCGTCATAGAAACGCTAGCGTTATCCTCTTGCTTCAGAACATGTTTCCTAAGGGGAAGTTTAATACGGATATAAGTCGAAATGCTCAATATCTGGCCCTCTTTCGAAGTCCTAGTGACAGAAAACAAATTGGAATCGTCGGAGAGCGAATGTTTGATAAGAATAGAGACCAATTTATGTCCGCATACCACAGAGAGACCGAAAGGCTATTTGGATACTTATTGGTGGATAACAAACCCGATACACCAGCCGATAAGCAAGTTCTTGGAAACATATTTGGAAGCTGTCAAGTTTATCTCTTCTCCACCAATACTAAGATGAGCAGTAGTGTCGAGTCAGCACCAGTGTTTGGCACCGAAACAAAACCAGAAAGAAAACGACCTAAACTCGCACTTCGTTCTATAATCTGGTCGAATGCAGCTATCCCCGTGTGGCAAAACTACATCTCGGGAGCACCAGCATTGCGAAACATTCCAGAAGGATACGATATTATAGAAATGTATAGAACATCGCGTAACAGAGCCGATCCTAACCATCCTGGTGTCTACATTGATGGAGAAAACTATTGGCCTGTCAAGATAAGGCTCCGATCTACAGGTAGCATGAAGTGGATAAAACTACACGAAGATGAACCCACAGTCCGAGCCATTGCCCAGGAGAATAGGGCTAATGGTGGATGTCGATCTACACTAGAATCTACACTAGAATCTACACTAGAATCTATACTAGATCTACTATCTACACTAGAATCTACACTAGAATCTACACTAGAATCTATACTAGATCTACTATCTACACTAGGATCTACACTATATATAGTGCTAAGCTATCAGCTATCAAGCTATCGGCTATTGGCATGTACCTGGCCTGAAAGTCTACACCTGGCTGAATTCATTAGTGAATAAGAAATTTGCACTAATTATTTTTAAAAATTGGACGGTTTGTTTCGTAAAACTGAGAAAGAGTAGATCGTGGTCTTGATATCTAGTAGGTTTTTTTGACTCGCAAATTTTGCAGAACACAGTCCTCTATTGTTTCAAGTGACGGGTGTTTCTATTGAACAAATATATACTGACAATCAAAACATAATACTTAGTTGAATAATGCCGGAAAAGAGCTGTAACTAATTTTTTTTTTTGTATTCACATGCATTGAGCGTTTTATGAATAAAAGTTGTTCCTTGGGCAAGTCATCTAATTGTTTGTTTTTTGATGAGTCAACTTCGTAGAACTCAGTTAGGGTGAAACAAAAGCATAAAGTAAAAAGAGTCTAATCCTTTAACAATAGGCTTTGTGACAGAAAAACTATATTTTATGAATAATTAGAACATTGTATTAGGATCAAACTTTGACGTAAAATATAGGAAGTGATGCAATCCAGCAAACTAAGAATAGACATGGCTAGAAACACGGGGTAGTAAGAATAGCCATGACGTCACCGTTATTACGGGTCCGGAGTAGGGTATGGGGGAGAGCACCGGTTCGCACCGGTGGCACCGGGTGCAGGATTGGAACCTCACTGGAACCTCATTCAGGTGGCGCAGAACCGCCATTTGTACTATGGTGCAATTCCTAATTCTAAAAATAGATATGACGATATCCGTATTGCCTGTGAGTGGTGCAATTCTTACTTTAGACGGTAGTAAAAGAGTTGGGCATAAAATCTCAAAATCTTTAGTATTCAATATCTTATCGCGGTAGTAAGACAAAGGACAATATCCGTAGAACTCAATTAGGATGAAACAAAAGACTAAACTAAGCCTTTAAGGCTTTGAGATAGAAAAACTATATTTTATGAATAATTAGAAACTTTTATTAGGATTAAACTTTGACGTAAAATATAGGATGTGGTGCAATCCAGTCAACTAAAAACATAAGAATAGCTATAACGTCATCTCTGTAAAGACCCTGAGGGGGAGGGGGGGGGGGGGTGGGGGGGGGGGGGGGGGTACCTCACTATAGAATACGTCACCGTTGTTACCGGCCCGGAAAGTAGGGTCTGGGGGAGAGCACCGGTTCGCACCGGTGGCACCGGGCGCAGGATTGGTACTTCATATCTACTTATAAACCTCTCTCCCCGTTGTTTCAGCTAACGATTCAACATTGCTGGGGAAAGGCGTGCTGGAGGATTTGAAACCCTTTTTTCTATTGGAAAAGACCGTCTTTTTAATTCTTCGTTTGCAATAGACTTCATAGCCGCCATGTTGGAAGAATTTGACAAAAGATTTTTCAATGAATTCTTTTGTTATATCTTCCAACATTGCGGACATCCCTTTTATTATTGTGCTCTCTTGGGATTGATTGCAAACCAAGAATAGCTTGGGTGTAATGTTTTCCCATTTCAGACCACGTCTCATTCCCTAGAGTATCATTTCTTTATTTAATGGTTGTGCATGAGAGGACACAACACATTTATGGATACGACTCTAACAAAGAATCTTATGCTCAAAAGAATGACACGTGATCTGAAATGGAAAAACATAACACACAATTTTTTCAATCATGGTATCGGCTGATGATATACAAACTGGATATTAGTTTGAACGAGGCGTTCTAATGTCAGTCCTGTCAAAACCCGTGTACATTCCGGCAAACTGTTCTTAAGAAAAAAAATTGGAAGAGTGCCTTCAATTCCAGTGGTGTTTGCTAAATTTCCTCAATCCAATAGACTACAGCAACTATCAACATAGCTTGATGAACTTCTCAACTAAACAAATACAGAAATTAAGATGTCCCCACTTTATGCTGGACCGGCTTTATTTTTGAAAAAGTTCGACTATACGTTTTTGCAGTCAAAGCTGATTTCACTACATATGACGTTAATTTACTACAATATATAATGTGTATCAGAGCGATACTGAAATCTTGCAACAAAAAAAAAAGGACTTACTTTTATTAACGATTGAGAGCGTTTATTCATCTTACACTCTTTATAAGTAGTTTATGACATTTTTATATCCTCTTTAATATTGAGTATTGTCTGTGCAGTACACTGAGCGCTATATATACGAAGAAACTTTTTAAAGTTATAAATTAAAAAGGTTTTGCGTCAGTACAGGCTGGGCCCCCAATATTTATGAAGTTAACGCGACAAAATCAGTTTAGCGAAATGAAATTCAACTCACTGTTGGCAGGTTAATTTTGCTGTATACACAAACATAGTAATTGCCTTAAGAGCTCGTCTGGCTTTAATGTTATATTGAATAGTTTGATTGTACCCGATTAAGACTATGAATAAAAGAATAAATACATTAATGTAAGATTAAATGAAAAGAATACGTCCATCGAAGGCCTAGATTATCCTTCGGATCAGCCGTCACCGAGTAGGTCGGGAAGCGGAAATACAACATGATGAACATTTTTGATGTTTTCACTGCTCTTTTAACGTTGATGCTTTTACCGTGGTAAAATTACATCTCTCTCTCTCTCTCTCTCTCTCTCTCTCTCTCTCTCTCTCTCTCTCAATGGGCATTAGTGCTTTAAAGCAAGTCCGTTCATTTGTTACATTTGATACCTTGATTATTATTTATAATGCTCTTATTTTACCATATTTCGACTACTGTGATGTAGTGTGGGGTAATTTTAATAAGGGCTCAGCTGAAAGACTGCAAAAGCTGCAAAATCGTGCAGCGAGAATTATTACTGGATCAGACTATGATGTTAGGTCAGTGGATATTCTTAATAAATTAAAATGGGAAAACCTAGAAGAAAGACGGTTTAAGCACAAAGCTTGTTTGATGTATAACTTTCTAAATAATGGAGCTCCGTCGTATTTAAGTGCTGATTATAATGTATTGGGAGATTCTGTCAGTTATAATTTGAGAGGAGGTAATTTATTAACTCTTCCTAAACCGAAGACAGATTCCCTTAAAAGAAGCTTTAGATACGAAGGTGCTAAGATTTGGAACAGCTTGCCGTTATCTGCTAAATCTGCAAAGTCTTTCAAATAATTTAAAGGAAAATTGTAATTACTTTTCATATTATACTTTTCTGATTTATAAATTTGTAGAGCAATTTAATGATGTAATATATTTCTAATTCATATATATATATATATATATATATATATATATATATATATATATATATATATATATATATATATATATATATATATCACGGCTTCCATGGAAAGCAATTTTATTTATAAGTTGATGGAATTACCGTGGCTAAATAAAGGTGATTCATTCATTCACTCTCTCTCTCTCTCTCTCTCTCTCTCTCTCTCTCTCTCTCTCTCTCTCTCTCTCTCTCTCTCTCTCTCTCTCTCTCTCTCTCTCTCAAAAGTTGCAGAACAGAGCTGCCCGAATCATAACCTTTCAGGGCTATGACATAAGGTCAGCAGACATCTTGCAACAATTGAATTGGGACCGCTTGGCTATAAGACGCGAAAAGCGCCTTTCTCTCATGATGTATGATATTTTGCATGACAATACTCCATCTTATTTACAAGATTTTTTCTCAAAAAGTAAGGATTCAAATGCTTATAAATCTAAATTGAGAAATATCGAAGATAAATTAGAAATTCAAACCATTCCAAGGACTGAATTCCTTAAAAAAAGTTTCTCTTACAGAGGAGCTAAATTATGGAATTCTATTCCTTCACATATCCGAACTTCATCCTCTAGGTTAGTTTTTAATAAGAATTTGTCTAATTGGCAGTCGGATAGTACCTAGTCACTTTATATTTATCATTTATACGCATTTTAATAGCTATATATATAGTTCATATTATTTAATTCATTTTTAAATATATCACATATTATATGTAAATCTCTTTCTTATGAAGTACGACTTTCATGTAAAGAAGTGTATGACACTTATGAAACTATCGTCCTCAAATAAAGGTGCATTCATTCATTCATTCATTCTCTCTCTCTCTCTCTCTCTCTCTCTCTCTCTCTCTCTCTCTCTCTCTCTCTCTCTCTCTCTCTCTCTCTCTCTCTCTCTCTCTCTTTCTTTCTTTTACATAGCTTTAAATATTACTAAAAAGTACACTGAAACTGTTGCACGTTTTAAGTTTTTGTACTACACTGACCCATTGGAGTCTATCATTAACTATGACTTAACTGGTCTTATATGAATATGAAACCGTCGTCAAAGTACCAAGATTAGCCTGCAAAGCAGACGTTCTTGTGGGTCTTGAGGAACAACAGGGGGTTTGGGGAAATTGGAAATTTGGAACGAGACCCAAATATATCAATCAATCGATAGCTTTTATCTCTTAACATGCTTAGATATATAACTGATATATATACTACCTAAGCGTTTTAAAGCATTCTTCACTGATATTGTTTAATAAGTTGAAATCGTACCCCTTAGGAAAGGAAGGAAGCTTATTGAGGTGAAGGTTATCGTAACGTTATGGTCAACATCCAAAAATATCAAGGGTCTTGGCTGGCAGCCCGCGATTGTTGTGGAAAAGCTTGGGTAAACGTTTACCATACACTCTGCTAACTCTTGTGCTTCGGCATAAGGTTTGTGCGGCATCCATAAATGTATGATTACATGAATATTAGAAATGGAAAAAGATTGCAAAAAAGGCATAGCTAGGTACTATAAAATAGTCAATCCGAAATACAGCCCAAGTGACTAAACTGATAATAATGATAATAATAA
Organism: Actinia tenebrosa; assembly: GCF_029948245.1. Classification (NCBI taxonomy): domain Eukaryota; kingdom Metazoa; phylum Cnidaria; class Anthozoa; order Actiniaria; family Actiniidae; genus Actinia; species Actinia tenebrosa. The sequence goes on along the minus strand of NW_028292571.1, from coordinate 2,645,322 downwards.
TAATAATAATAATAATAATAATAATAATAATAGTATAAAGTTCTTAACAAACGCATCATACGACGTCTCGATGCTGATACTGTGACTATTTTCATGCTAATTTGTCCACCAACAGCAAATCCGACTGTACCAACACTACTGTGAACGTGTAAAATGATGGAAACAATCACCGTAAATGTTTATATTTTTAACCCGGCCGCCCTCCAAGGTGAATATCTTTGAAAGCATCGCGCTTTTGTAAACACTGTCGACAAGGAATGTTCAGTTCAATAGGGAGCGGTCACTATTTATGGTGGAGTAGAGGATGGGTGATTTTCTTTCGAATGAGTTTCTCTCTTTCAAAATTTTAATTTCTTCGTGATCACTTATTTTTTTCTTGTGACCCCTCCTTCGTTTGCTCAGGAAAATATTTAACCCATCCTTCAAAATCCCCAAAATCTCGTAACCCCTCCTCAAAATCACCCGGCCCCTAACCCACCATGATTTTTTTTTTAAACCGGAATATTTAAACTTTGTATCGTAATCTTCTTTTTAGACAGCAATCTTGAATAGCAGTCAAGTTGGACTTCCCGTGATAGCAAAGCTAGTCAAGTTATTGCTCAGTGGCGGGAAGTGGAATTTGGATACAAGTCTGATCATGATGTGAAACGCTAAAACGGCTGAGTCGATCTAAAATTTCTGGCGCAATATATCAAGTTGTTAACTACTTGGCAAGAGAATATGAATAATTCATATCCTCTTTCTGCTCAGTTAGTTCGGTTGATAAGCGTGGGTCTGTTATGTGGAAGGTCATAGTTCGAGTCCCATCAAGACCAACACTCAGGGTCTTAAAATAACTGAGGAGAAATGCTTAGACCTTCAAGCCGGCGGGCTCGGATAAACATTTTGTTAAATCGCGGTCGTGTGCTGCGTTTAGTTTAGGAAATTATAGCTGGTACATTCAACGTACGTACCATAACTTGTGCAGTTGCTAGCGGTTTTTAAAGGGGGGAAACAAGGGAGGAAATATTTACTTCTCTCTTTTCTTTCAAACCCATCGAATTCCACCAATAATGTTCAGATGATCTACAACCCATGTGCCAGTATCTGTGCTTCAGCATGAGTAATCATCGGTTTCTTGCGATGGCGCGCATGGCTCACACCAGTGCGCTACAAACAGGACTCATTGAATCGTGCATGCGCACAAAGACTCAACGTTAGCTTATGTCTGCACACAATGTCTCGCTGATGCCACAAGGATTAATACTCAACTAACTAAGCAACACTATGGGTGCATGATAAAAGTTATACGCGCTGTTTACTAAGCTGACCGAGGCAGCATTAGAACGGTTTTTGTATGAGTGGGAATCATATGGTATTGACTTACAGCACGTACACTGTACGACATGCAATAAGCTTGAAATGGCTTCACATTGCATTCCCGAGTGGTGCGTTACAAAAGCGGCAATCTCGTACCCAGAGCCTGCGTTTCTTCTAGCCTAGCTTTGGCGAAGGACGAGGGCTCTGGCATAATCCATTTTTTGCGACCAGGATTTCTTGGACTTCCGGTATAAGAGCGCATACGTTAAAAGACTTGCCAAAAATAAAATAATATGTTCCCGATTTCTAATTCTTATTTTGATCGGAAATAACACAGAACTCTGTTTGAAAGCATGATTTTTATTGATTATATTTTTAAATACATAATAAAACTTCATGCCGGAAAATTGCGCATGCGCCAAAAATGGATTATGCCAGAGCCCTCGTTCTTCTCCGCAGGCCAGAAGAAACGCAGGCTCTGGATACGAGATTGCGGAAAGGACGCATTGAATCGTGCATGCGCGCAAAGTACTCATCGTTAGCTGAATTTCATGTATGTCTGCGCACAATGTCTAGCTGATGTTACATTTATAAATCAGTAGTGAATAAACTAAGCAACACTAACGGAGATTATAAAAGTTATAAGCGCTGTGTATAAAGCCGACTAGACAACATTTGTGAAATAAATTTTAGCATATTTAGCACTACTTCACTCTGATTCTTCTGTTTTCTATTGTGTTTACATCTGAGTATTACAATTTAATCAGTGCGCATTGTTTCATGGGCTAAAAGAACTCTACAGCACGTACACGGTACACAGTGCTGCATGCCGTAAACTTGAAATGTCTTCACATTGTCTTCCCGAGTAATTCATCCAATCACAACGCGTACTAATTACGGTTAACGTTATGGTAAGATACAGTACGGCTACAGTACGTAATTTGCTGTGTCTTTCTCGATCATGCGTACGAAAAAAACTCGCCCTAACATTGCGGCATTGTCCTTTCTATACGGTTTTTTTTTTTTCAAACGTTAACAGGTTCTGCGCACACTCGGTTCAGCGTTGCCGCTGTTTAGATTGTTTGTTTTGGTGGGAGCGCCGGCGGTGCTCTTGCTCTGTTTGGTTAATCAGGTATGTCTGAAAATATAATTAAACTAGCAATTCCTATTGAAAGTGAAGTGCTACGACAATCGTCCGACGAGACAAAAACGAATATTTCTTCACCTATTACGGTGACAAATAGTGAACTAGCCAATGATGTGGTAGCGCCGATGAGGCACAAACTAATACAAATAGTCCGAGGTATTGCAGCAAGCACTGAGTGCAAATACGACACTGAATTATCTCATAAACTTTTCGCTATCCAACTCCAAGCCACGAGCAAGCAAAGTGTAACACGACACCAAATATTACCCATCGTGCTTTGAAGATCAAGTGGGGGAACCATAGCAACATGACTAAAGAAACCGCTGCTCCAGCTAACGAAACACCGCTGCCCAGGAGGCGACATTATAAAAATCTCGATTTGCCGTCATATATACGAGGCCAAGCTTTCACGGCCAAATCCACGACAGGAGCCCCGTTGAAAAATAGTTGATGAGGTGGTGCTTTTTTCAAGGGCACAGCTAAAAAGTTTCAGCGAAGACCGATTGTGCATAGTGTCGGAACGGACTAGTCCCGCACTTGAAAACAGAAGTGGCGTTTCTTACTTTCATGTCAAGTTAGTTGTCATTTGGTCAGTGGTGTTTGCGACTTAAACTGCAATAACTCATATGCCGCATCATCCGAATAGAACGGCGCTAAAACACAGTAGGTTATTGAATACAAACGTCAAACTATACTTAGGGTGACCCAAATCCCGTTTTTATACCTTCGCAAAGCAAGATGAAGCATGGTTTTGGAAAATTTCCGTATCCATTTACTTGTGATAAATAGTCAAAATGAAAAATAGGAACCGTATTGAAACTGTACGTGAAATTTGCTTTCCAACGCATCAATCACCCTGTAGGTGGCTTAACCTTAAGTGAGTTATGGCTTCAATTTTGTGCGCAAGAGTTGGGCTGTGACGCACCAGTTAAGGGTGTAGCAGTGTAATATATATACGAATATCCGTATCTTATTTTGAATAAAAGGATTCAATTAGAAGCGTCGTTGTTTGCTTTTAACTGACCAAGCTGGCGCAAGAACTTGCACTGGACAGAAACGAGTGAGGGTTAATGGATACTTACGTGTCGCGCGGGGGCTGTATAATCCCCCTTTGGTAATGTTTTTATCCCCACTACAGACTATGAGTCATTCTCTTGAGAATGAGAGCAGAAAGCATGAATGGCGTGCGCCGTTAATGCGCCACCTCTCACCAATGCGACCCGGGTTTGCCTTGGCTCAAATCTCGTCGGTGAGTTGAGTTGTTTATTGGTTGTGTTAATTTAATTTGAGGGTACCTCTCGAGCTCTCAGGTTTTCAAAATTCCTCCCTCCTTAAAAAACAACTTTTAAATTGTTCTAATTCAATCTTTTGGCTTTGACCTAGTTGGCTTTTAATACTAAAGTCTTAGAATAGATTCAGTTTAGATCAAGAGAAAATGAACTAAGAGAAGGAATCCCTGGTAGCCTTGTACTCAGGCTGACCGTTTCTTGCCGTTTGATGCTATTTTTAGAATCATTGCCATTGTTATTTTTCCGGGTGGTGAACTGGCAACGAATCAAGTCCCAAGCTAAAAAAAAAAGTCGACCAAGTTAAAAGAAAGTCGACCAAGTTAAAAGAAAGTCGACCAAGTTAAAAGAAAGTCAACCAAGTTAAAAGAAAGTCGACCAAGTTAAAAGAAAGTCGACCAAGTTAAAAGGAAGTCGACCAAGTTAAAAGAAAGTCGACCAAGTTAAAAGAAAGTCGCCCAGCTAAAGAAACGTTGATGGCCCTAAATGGGCTCTGTACCCTTGTCTATCAGCTGTTAATCTTGAGTGGTTTTTGATAACCATATATATGACTGGGGAGTTGCAAGTCAATAATACTTAATTGCAAGTCATCGTATTTCTATTTAAGAAATTTGTCTGCCATTCGTAAATAACTCACTTGACTACTGATGATGCTCAGACTGTTATCCACGCTTTCATTACTCCTAAACTCCTTTTGTATGGCATTCCCAGAAATATCTGGTTGAAAAGTTGCAACGTGTACAGACAGAACTCTGCTGCTCGCGTTGTCACCTTAGCCAGACAATTCGATCATAAGTCACTCCGATCCTGTGCTGATTGATCTCCATTGGCTTCATAGCCTGTTTACTATACTATTTTGAAAATGCTTCTGCTCAGCTATTTCTAAAAAGCTTCTGCTCAGCTATAAGTCGTTACATGGCCTTACTCCAATTAATATACCTGTCTGACCTTAATTGCTATGCTTTGCGTTCCATTATCGGTGTCAAATAAACTTCTTGTGCAACCTAAAGCTCGTCTTAGTACTTATGGTTTTAGATCTTTCTCTTTTGCTGCACCTAGATTGTGGAACAAACTTAATTCCGAAATACGTTCCTGTAAATTAACCGAAGCTTTTAAAAGGAAGCTTAAAACATATATATTTTCTGTACTTCTACAGAAAATACCCTTCTCTTCGCTGTCTCAGTAAGATACATAGTCTCAGTTTGAAACTAACTTATTATAATGCAAAAAAAAATGTTTTTCATAAAGAGTAACTTACATGGAACATAGTATTAGTTTATATAATTGTTAGTTTTAGCTTGATATTTATTAGTAATATTATTGTAATTTATATAATTTATATCTTGAATATCCTTAACCTATAAAGTTGTGCTTTACTGACTACACGGTTATCGATCCATGGGCAGCTCATCTCTATTAGAATAACTTCACTTTCTTTCTTGTCAATGATCCGTACATCAATGCGGTTTGCTCGTACTTCTGTCTTTTCAGCATAAAGGGGGACGTCCCATAAGGCTCTCGCTTAATCATTCTCATAGCGGACTGGTTTCGGCTTGATTGGCTTGTACCAAGCATACTTCTCCCTTGGTAGTAACTTGTAATTGGCGAGGATTTCAAAAAACAGGATTCTTAGGACGTTGTTATATCTCTCCACGTACTTTGTTTGTGCTATCGCAACACATCCAGCGAGAACATGTGCGACGCTCTCTGGTTCTTTTCCGCACATTCGAACAAGTATAGTCATGTGCGTTCATAGTGTTTTCACTTTCTTTGCCAGGTACAGCTTTGTTGGTAATAGCTGTTGATACACCTCTTGAAGTCCTGCAATTTTGTGCGTAGGTGCTGTCTTCCATTCACGCATCCAGCTGAAACAAGCTTTATGAAGATCCTCATCCTTCCATCTGTTGACGAACAACTTGCTTTCCCACTTCTGGTGCTCAACCTCTTTCGTTAGCATGTTGACTTGTGCTTGTTTAAGGGCTTTCTTGATTTGCTTGTGTAGAATCTCTTCACCTTCTGCTGTAGAACACACAGAATGAGGAAATAATAGCTTCAGTCCTAAATTAAATTCTCTTGCATACTCTACTGCATCTTTGCCTAAGGAATGGTGGCCTCGCTCGAGTACTCTCTCATCAAAACTTCGGACCATTCCAATCATTGGATCAGGGTTCTCGTAAACCTTCAATGCTGCATTGATCTTAATCAGCTTGTACTCCAGCTCCACCGATCAAACACCTCTTCTGCCCATACTTCTTGGCAAATACAGCACTGTGCTCGAGCTTGTAGGGTGTCGACCACGGCCATTTTCAGTGATATTCTTTCTCGTTTCTCGATCAATTTGTCTAAGCTCAGCCAGCGGCCAGGTCTGGGTCCACATCAGGTACGATAGCATAGGCAGTGCAAACTGATTGGATGCGCTGACTTTGTTCCAATCAGAAAGGGGACTGGACCATATAACAAATATCCTCTGGAGATATGTCTTCGCTGCGTGTTGTAGGGCCATCTTGTCATCTTGTTTAAGGTTCTCTAGTACTCCAAGGAACTTGTATCTTTCACCCTCATTCAGACTTGCTATCTCGGTTGTGTGGTCTAGTTTATTATTATTATTATCATCATCTTCGTCTTCGTCGTCGTCGTCGTCGATCATCATCATCATTATTATTATTATCATCATTTTTATTATTATTGTTATTATTATCTGCAGATTTCATCACAATGCATGTTACAAGAGTTAGGCTTAGAAAGAAAACAACAGAAGTATATCATTAGGAAAATGATCAATATCGTCACCAGATCTACATATTACATTTTTTGCTGCCGAAGAAGGACTAGCTGGATCCTGATTTCTTGAAATTTCATTAGAGCCTTTTTCTCTTTCTCTTTTCTTTTTCTTCCCTTCGTTCGTTTCGGTTTTTGTGTGTAAATGCGTATTTGTGTGTGTCTTCAATTCAAGTAGTCAGTTGTAAATTACCCTGATTTGTAGTGAGATTTACAATTGTAATTGTAAAACAAAATATGAAACAAAGTTTCCATTATTATTTATTATTATTAAAATAGCATCCGAAACGAAAGAATGCTCATGATGATGCGTGGGAATTCCTTCTCTTAGTTCATTTTCTCTTGTTTAGATCACTTGTTTGTTATAGTTTTTAGAGTTATATTAAGAGTTATTTCTGATAACACGTGTCTTCTCATGCGCAGCGGTTAGATAAAAAATTATAGGAAATGCATGGGCTGAAATGAGAAAACATAACGCCTAAGGGGCCGTTTACGTAGAGAACACTTGTCCCTCTGGTAGAAGGGATAACCTCTTCCCCGAGCTACCTTGAACGAGCTAACTTTTCCCTATTTTCTTTGTAAATTCATCTCGACCGTTTACATGTGAGATATTTTACTTTGCCTCGGCTACTAGGGTCAACCTACTGGTAGGGTTACACTCTTTAATTCGCAAGACGGTACCCGGGACAACTTTTCCCCAAGTAACAACAACAACAACAACAACTTCATTGTACCACTCTCTTATAGGATTTACAGCATTCACAGGGGCGGCGGAACCGGGGGAGGGGGGGGGGGGGGGGCACGTGCCCCCGCACCAAATTTTTTTGGGGGAGCGCCCCCCCCCCCCTCCCTCAAAAAAATATTGGTTCTTAGTCATTGTTTTACGGCGCATGCGCGTCTGCAATCAAACAAAACATTGTTATTATCACATAGCGTTAAATATAATCTTCAGTGCCCCCCCCCTCCCCCCAAAGATTTTTAGCTTCCGCCGCCCCTGATTCAACTCGCCTCGAGACAACTTTTTCGTTTGAGCATGCGTATCTCCATTGAAGCCGATAGTTGTCCCGGGTTTATAGGGACAACTTCTGTGCATATAAACGCTTGATATAGTTGGCTCGAGTAGAAAGTTGTCCCTGATACCAGGGACAAGTTTTCTCCATGTGAACGACGTCCCCCAAGGTAAAAAGATATATTTCATTATCTACCCGCTTTCCCCATATATCGCCGAGCGCCAGATTACACAAGATCAATCAAAGCTAGACCCACCCAGCCGATGAGGAAGCGCCGGCCAGCTGGGTAATCGATAAATAAATAATCTTAATGATATTAGTCGACAAAAATTAGCTAGGTGTGTCGTAACTCGATCATTCGCAAAAATAATGGCATTTCCTTTATGGTTAAAAGGTGTAAGAGATCGTATTTAGAAGGTGTACGTCATGCTAGAGAACCGTCGTGTTTTAACGATTATCAAAAAAATTAAAAATCAATATTAGTTTAGTTAAATGTAAATACTTGCATTTCTAATGTTCATGGCTTTTTTCAATCGACAGTTCAGAACTGCAAGTATTCGTTTAACTAAACTAATATTGATTCTCTAAATAGACTTCCTTTGTACTTACTCATGTCCTTCCTGCTCACCTGCACTAATCGACGACCTTGAGTGTACTATATACGAGCTTTTAAGCTTACTCGAATGTTGATCAACTTAACAAACTGAAAGGCTGGAACAATTTATCATTTTATTACACAAAGAGACTGTTGGTGGAAGCCTACAAATCCTATAGATCTTATATCAATGTATTAAATGATCTAGTAAAGAAAAAACAATCATCTTATTGTCTGAGGAAATTAAAACCATGAACATTGAAATACCAAGCCCAAAATCGGAAATTGGCAGGCTGACTTTTAGGTATGCCGCCATAGCATGGAATTCACTTCCTGATTCCATCAAAAATTGTTCAAGTGTCAAATGTTTCAAAGAAAAACTTAAATGTAGCAAGGACTTAATTAGTTTCATAATTTATAATAAGGAATCTTCCATGTTAAGATTTAGGAATGAGGAATTTATTTATTAATCTTATTTTACCATAATTACATTTTGATATTTCTTAATCTATAATTATCATCTTGATAAAGCTCTTAACTAAAATTTTTAAATTGCATTCTATAGTTCTATATATATACTTATTAGTCATTTAACTTTTAGTTCATTTTCTATTTATTTAGTATATACAGTCAATATCAATAACGTTGTCCACCGCGTTATCAATATATGTATTTATCATATGACCCGTACGGCTCTGCTCGCGCGCTCTAATAAAACCATTGGAAAAAAGTCACGTGATGGGGGCCGGACGGGTTGACGTAAGCGGGCCGGAAAGACCCGTCCGGCCCTGCTCGAATCCGCGCGCTTTCTTTTTCTTAATTATTTTTATTTTCGTGAGGGTCATATGATAAAATGCTTATTGACTGAGTTAGGTCGGGCCGTACGGGAAAATATTTGCCTCGAGGTCATTTGTACGGAGTCACACTCAGTCAATAAGTACATAATAGTATACATTTCGTATGCATGTATGTATGTACCACAGGAAGCCCGACATTTTGCTTTCGATTCGGTCATAACTATTACCTGGCAGTCGTTGCGTTTCGGTTTTCACTCTCGTGTTACAGGGATCTCTTATTAGATGCTCATGGTTAAAGAGAAAATCTTTAAATTCCATCCAAGAAAGCTAGTGTCAACCTGTTTACCTTCTTTAAACCGTGCCTAACCCGAAAACTCTGTCGATCCGCGTTGATATCAAAGGTATCATATCAAAATATCATAATGAGCCAGAACGATCAAGTGCCTCTTCTTGCTGACGCAGATGATAACGAAATGGACGAACGACCTATACATTCCTTCTCTCCTACTAGTAACGACTGCTCTAGGAATGTCTGTAGAGGTCCAGTTTGTCATTGTGCAAACGTCAACGTTGGTGACTTTGAACAAGCTCCTCTCACATCCTACCAATCTGACACGCCAAACAGCACTTACTTCACCGATGTTCATTGTCACGGGTTCAGGCCTATATTCTCGAATCGAAAAGCAAGAACGAAGTTGACGATTGCAAGCTTTGTTTGTTTGATTTTTGTAGTAGCAGAAGTAGTTGGTAAGTACTTTCCCGGGGTACTTTTATCGAGTATTCAAATGATGTCATGTCATGTCAAGCTTAAGTGTCGAATTCAAAGTTAGTTAAAACAATATCTTTATTTAACAGAGTCTAAGAAAGTTATATATCGAATTATGGTATTAAAAATAGTTCATTTATGGGTAATTAATTGATTATAAAATGGTCAGTATTCATAGGTTCGATATATATTTGAAACATGATGATCTGGTAACGTAACTTAGACAGCTCAAACGCAAGGAACACACGACATGTTTTTACAAGCGCAACGTCAGACCATTATATAATTGAGGGGTTTGGGGGGGGGGGGGGGGGGGGCTGCAGGAATTTATGCTTAATACAATACAATACAATACAATTTTATTTGGCACCTTATACTAATAGTACATGAGTGTTTGATTCCAAATATATTATAGGTATATATATATATACTATGTATTAGGTAATTTTCTTAATTCATTTTCACGTATCAGCATACATTGATGAATGTATGCTGATATGGCTCTTTGTAGAGACGCTGATTTTGAATTGATTAAGAACATAAAACGACTGTCAGCGCTCATATTGTTGAAATTAATGCTGGTGTTTTTTTCTATGAACTCTCTTAAGTCGTTTCTATGAGAGTCATATAGTGGACACCAAACTAGAAAGTGTTTTTCGTTTTCTACTCCCGACTTACACACTGGGCAAATCCTTTCATCGTAAATGAGATAAGGCCTCTTATACCTCCCCGTTTCTACTTCAAGCTTATGGTTACTAATTCTTAATTTTGTAAGCGCCACTCTGTGCTTAATATTGGTGACTTGACTTAAATATTCTTCAAAGTTATAATCCGTTTTGAACTGACGAAAGACTCTGAGTTTATTTTTATGTCTGTCGTCTTTTCTTTCATCATTGTGGAGATTACTCCATAAAATTTGCCTCTCAATGTCATATATTCTTTGGGTTATTATTTTTCCATATTCATACCATCTTGGAGAAAGTTCCTTTTGTTTCATCCAAATTATCCCCAATCCGAGTTGTTCTAAAGTAGTTTTAATTTTTATGCTCCAAAAGGCTTTTTTAGTTTCATTTTTAATATCTTGGTAGACTTCGGCTGAAAGTTTTTTTGGGTGTAGTTCCGACTTTATAATTTTATGCCAGAATTTAAAGCTTCTACTGCATGCTTTGCATTTTAGCGGAAACCTTCCTAACTCAGCTCTGCATGCAAGGTTACTAGCATTCTTTGTCACCTTGAGGAGCATTTTGCAAAATTTCAAATGAACAAGTTCCATGGGCTCTTGGTCTTTGGTGCTTAATGTTTCGATACCCCATATCTCACTTGCGTATAGAAGTATTGGTGTAACAAGCGAGTCAAACAGTTTTATAGTTAATTTGATATTGGATGTGAAAAATTCACCCATTTGTTTTTTCATCTGAAATAGTGCCTTTAATGCAACTTTTTTTAATTCTTGTTTTGCAAACGTAAAGTTTCCAAAGGTTGTAAAATTTAATCCTAAATATTTATATGATTTAACGTTTTCTAGTTTAGATTTGTTCAAATAGAATTGGAAGTTATTCATTGTCTTCCCTGTATTATTGAAAACCATCACTTTTGTCTTTGTTATATTAACTGTTAAGCCTGATTGTTCACAAAATGCCTCTAGCTTGTCGAGATATTTCTGAAGCCCTTTAGCAGATTTAGAGAACAGAACCAGGTCATCTGCATATAAAAGAGTACTAATCGGTTTGCCATTCAACATTACATCATTGTTGTTACACGAATTTAATGAGTCAGGCAGATCGTGAAGATATAAATTAAATAACGTAGGGCTCAGCATACAGCCTTGTTTAACACCCATATAACAGGAAAATGTCGGAGAAATGTGTCCATTTACTTTGATTGCTGATTGATCAGTGGAGTACATCGATTGTATCACTCTTAGAAAATTTCCATTTATACCAACATTTTCAAGTTTTGCCATTAATTTTTTCCTTGGGATGCAGTCAAACGCTTTTTGAAAATCTACAAAGCAGGAAAAAAGGAAATTATTTTTCTTCCGTGGCTTACTTTTAACATATTTATCGATTACGGATTTCAGAATAAAAATACTATCTGTTGTTCCGTGCTTTTTTCTAAACCCACCCTGTTCCTGTTTAATTATATTATTCGTAGTTAGGTAATCATAGAGCCGTTTGTTAAGTATTGCCGTAAAAACTTTGCCAATTGCAGAAAGGAGTGTTATTCCACGGTAATTTTCAGCTTTCGTTGGATCGTCCTTTTTATGCAATGGAACAATATATCCTAGATTCCATGAAGAGGGAAACTTTCCGTTGTCTAGGATTTTATTGAAAATTACCGTTAGGTGTCCTTTTAGTGCTTCCTTTCCCGTTATCAATAGCTCATTTGGAATATTATCAGGGCCAGGAGCTTTATGTTTCTTTAGGTTACTTAGAACTTCATATACTTCTTGATCTGTAATGGAAAAATCTAATTCCCCTTGACTTTGCGACTGTTCTAAGGTCTCCGTAGTATTTACTGCAGATGTCTGGGAGCTATTAAGCGTCTTGAAGTGATTAAATAAGTCCTTTTCGTTTGCTCGACAGGAGTTTGCATTTTTTGCTTTGCCTACATTAAAAAGTTGTTTCAAAGACTTCCAGGTGGATTTCGAATCTTTGAGGTCAAGGTTCATTAATTTTGAATTGAAATATTTGTTTTTCTTACGTCTACACATGCTTCGAAAGGACCTTTTATGGGTATGTAGATTCCTACGAAGTTGTTCATTATTTGGATTCCTACAAATTTGTTTTCCAAGAGATCGAAGATTTTTCTTTTCGTTTTCACATTCTGAATCAAACCACTTTTGTGAATCTGTATTTTCTTTAAATGCTTTAGTTTGTTTAGTTAGGGAACAAAGACCTGCTTCTGTTCCTATGCTTGTTAGGGTTTCAGTAAATGCCTTAACCATTGAGTCTACATTATCTGCGTTTTCTATTGATTCGCGTAGCGTTGCTTGCATTTCTGTAGTGCTTAAAATGTTTTGTAATTTATCGATATTTCCAGTATGCCACTTTAAGCTAGAAATTGTCGAAAATTCCCTATTTTCTTCTCTTTCTTTGTTTCCACTGTTTTTGGGGTAAAGTTGGATTTCTATTCCATAAGAAATATGACAATGATCGGATAGATCTGGCATTAGTGGATTAACCTTCAAAAATCGAGCTTTTTCAAGTAGATTTGTACTCCCGATTACATAGTCGACTAGACTATTTCCGTTGTATCGAAAACAAGTCTTTTTGCCCGTCAAGTCACCAACAACCCTTCCATTAAAGATTCGTAAATTGCAAGCCGTGCAAATATCTATTAGACATTTACCCCTTTTATCGACGTTCTCTTTGTCTTTAGAGTACCTTTTCATTTGATTGTCAATGAGATAATCATCAGGTAAATTAAGGTACTTACTGTCATCATCATTTATGTATTCCTGGATTTCCCCAGTTCGTGCATTAAAGTCGCCTTGTAGAATGACTTCACCTTTAGTTGAAAAATTAATTATATCTAGTTCTATATCCTGCAATATATCTTCATCATTCTCTTTTGCATAATTATTTGGGCTTAGGTAAATTGTGCCTACGTATATGTCATTTGTTAGATGGAAAAAGTCTTTACTTATTCTACACCAAATAACATTTTGGTTAGACGTCGGTATATAGGAAACGCCCTTGCTGATTCTATTGTTTATATATAGTGCTATTCCTCCAGCATGGCGATTTCCTGTTTTGTCACAACATTTTGTATAGTATTTATAGTCTTCTAATTTCAAGTCAGAATCAAGGCTGGCGTGTGTTTCTACAATGCCAAAAATATCATGACTATTAATTATATTGTTAACCTCTTTTAGCTTCAATTTGTTTCCAAGATTTTTGCTGTAATGCCCATGCAAATTCCAGAGTCCTAATCTTAAGGCCCCCGGCATTTGAAACAAATTTAAGCAAAAATTCTACGTTTTAAATTCTATAGAAAAAAAAAAAGTATATATATATCAATAAGTAAATAATTTACTAAACCTGACCCTGCACCAACTGTGCTATGACCTGCAGAAAGTTCTTTATCAATTCATCATTCTTTTCAGAGGTTGGCTTCTGGATTAAATCTATAGGTTTCGTGATGTCCCATGGTGACGATACCTCAGGCTGTGAATCTTGAAGGTGAACTCTAGTGCTTTGTTGCTCTTGCCTGCGTCTGCGGCTATATGAAATGTTTCTTTTCTTGAGCCCCAAATTAAATTTTAAGTTGCTGACGAGCTTTCTAACTCCAATCTGGTTGTTAAGATGTATATGGTCATAGAAGACTTCTGCATTCAGTGTCCCATCTCGATTGCAAGCGACTCTAGTGTTGTCAATATATATCACATCATCTGAATAGCTGCATCGATTATATAGCTCTGTATTTATGTTAAAGATCTCAATGTTTTTCTGTTCATCCCGTGGGGTATATATGATACTTGAGAGCCCAATTTTACTTGAAGGCCATAAACTTTGTACTTGTGATATGGCTGTACTTAGATTTTCTACTACATTTTCATTGTACAGTTTCCCAATGTCATTTGTTCCTGTATGGATGATTATGAACTCGTAGTTGGTGTTATCTTCTATGTTGTTCAAATGTCTCAGAAGCTCTCTTGTACCGCCTGCGATGTACTGTTTATTAACATATCTATTTGGCGCAAACTTGTCTTGCCTTACTCCTCTAAGCATGGAATCACTTAGGATAAGGATCGGTCCTTTTTCATCTTGTTGTGGATGCGAATCTTGTTTACTTTGTTCTTCATCAGTATGCTTATGGCTTTCATTGTTTACTTCATTGCTATTGTTTTGTTCTGCACCGTTCGACTTTATTGATGTGTTTGAAGGTGGAACATCATTACTGTCATTCTCTTGAAGTGCGTCAAATCTGTTTTCAGTCTCTACTTGATAATAAATTATTTGCGACTTATCTGTCGATTCATCATTATCGTCGTCGTCACTATCATCATCATCTTGTTCTCTAGTCGAGTTTAATTTCTCTGATAGTTCCAATAAGGATCTGTCGGCCTCTTCTAACTTCTTATTCAGTTTTTTGGCGTACTTGGTCATTCTTTTGTTGAAGTCGCTTAATTGGTTCTCAAGGGATTTGATTTTGTTGTCGTATTCGGTTTTAAAATCTTCTACGAGATTATTCAAAAATATCTTAATTTCTCCAATCCAAGACTTTGCTTTTTGCTCTAAATCTTTTAGCTCTAAGGAAAGTTCACTCACCTCTATGGTGTTTTTTGTTATTTCTTTTTCGAACTTCCCATTGATCTCCTTTTGAGCATTCATCTCTGCTTCGAGCTTTTCATAACGGTCATCATGGCCGTTGACAATTTCTTCCTTCTCCCCTGCAATTTCTGTCATCGTCAAATCGTCTACGGGGTTTTGCGATTCTTGAACATTATCATGCTCTTCTTGTATTATTTGCGAACTTCTATTTTCCTGGTTCTTCGCAGCCAGTTCTTGCAATTGCTTCTCTAAAGCTTCTTTAGCTTCATCTTCGTCATTGAACTTTTTCAAGCAGTGTTTGCCAGGCCGATCAAGCTTCAGGAAATCGTCATAGCTTTCTAATAGACCTGCTTCATATTTGTTAGTCCAAAGATAAAACTTCCTGCTGGCCATAGCTATAGATTAGAGCATGATCAAAATTTAGCCGAGAGTAATCTCAGTAGACCTCATGCATCCGTCCGTCGTATATATCTTATAATATCTTATAATATCTTATAATATAATATATAATATGTTTTGGGGATATACACAACCACCCTCCCCCCCCCCCAACCCCCTCAATTATATAATGGTCTGACGTTTATGAAAAAAGCAACAACGACAAAGCAAACAAAAATCAACACTTTTATCTACATCTACATTTTATTGTCAGCAGGAACTATACATTAAGTTATCACGCTAACTATGGGAAAATTAAAGTGCTACTATGATGAAAATCGCTCAAACTTGGATTCAGCTGAAACCTCCCAAGAACACTCCCTAAAAAAAAAAAAAAAATGAATGAAGCTAGATTTGAAACTTATTGATGTAAATATGTATAACGTATATGATAATAGGATTAGTAATACATTTATATATACAGAATATATATGTATGTATGATGTGTATATGTAGAATGTGTGAATATCAATATTATACACATACATACATACATATACTCATAACTTATTTGGAACTAAGTTGATGTACAACTATGTGCAAAATGCCAAATAAAAATATGTCTATGTCTATATCTATGTCTATGGTACTAGCAAAGCAAACATGTACATATCTTATAATATCTTATATTATAAGATATATATCTTACGTGACCATACATATCTTATGATATATAATAGCTATATATATGTTGTTATTTGGTATTTTTGTTTTATAAATATATTGTTATAAAGTGTGCAAAAGGCAATTAAGAGACACATTTATACAAAAAAATTAGCCATATTTTGTTTAGTTTTGTGCAGTGGTTCATGTTTTTATTTTTTTACATGAATAGTGGTTCTCTCTTGGCAAGGCAACTAGAGCTACTGTAAACAATACCCTGCAAAACCCTATTAATCTAGAATACAATAAAGCTGGCTACACCAGGAAAAACCCAGAATTTCTATACAACACTACTATACACATTTACCCTCCTTACTATTCAATTGATAATTGATAATCATAGTATATATCTCTTGGTCATCAATTTCAATCATTTAATACTCTACTCATAAATTATTATTTGTGCTATAGGCACCTCCGTACATCATTGATAGTGGTCTTGAAAGATGATAAAGTATAGAACATAATAACCTGCAGTGTCAGTAAGCAAGAATAGACAGCAATAGCAATGATAGGAGATGATACTCAGTTGCCATAACAACTCACCACATAGTAACTAAATCCCCAGATGGTGGAAAGATTTTGAAACATCAATGTAGAGTTAAATTTAGCACTTTTGAATATGATTTATAGAAACGATCACTGAACTTACTGAGTATTTTAAAACCAAGTATCATTTTAGCCATTAGTAAGCTACATTTATATACAGTGGTTGATGCGTTTGATGGTGACACATTTACATTGTGCACTAAGAACATGAAGCATTACCTATGCCAGGGTTTCGAAGCAGATTCAGCCATGAAGTACATACCTTAGTGAAGAAGAGACCCCGAAGAAGCGCAAAAACGTCGTTCGATTTGTTTTACCATGGACGAACTACCAACAACCGAATTTCGTGGACCTATATTTCCCGCCAACAACTGTACAGGTGGTATTTGTGACGGGAGCGTTTGTCTTTGTGGAAATAGCTACTACGATGAATCAGACGCGGGTGAAAATGCTCCTCTAATCTCTTATGAGTCGGCAACACAAAACGATACCTATTTTACCGACGTTCACTGCCACGAATTCAAGCCTATATTCTCGAACAAAACGGCAAGGAGGAAGCTAACGATTGCTAGTATTGTCTGCCTGTTTTTCGTTATTGCTGAGGTGATCGGTAAGTGAAAAGTTGGACGAACCTTGCTGGACCTTTAGACGTACATGTACTCCTTTCTTTAAGCATACTTTGAGTATGTCACGAAGCTTTTTTAACTTTTAAAAGACATTTAATATTAATTTCTAATCAAAGGCTTTAGTTAAATACTAATTAATACGCTTAACTGTGTTAAGCGATTGTATTTCATTTGTTATTGTTTTCGTTATAACCTAACCATTCACCGGTGGGACAAGAGACGTGTAGCTTCGTTAGACACTCTACAGTAATAAAACAACTTTGAGCTATATAGCTACATAGCTACGTAATATATACAATATATGAGTGGCCGTGTTTTATCAGATATACAACCACGAGACGAAGGCGAGTGATTGTATATCTGATACAACACGGACACGAATATTGTATATTACTTATGAAACGTCTAGGTGTATACATTCATGTTCTACTATAATTTTAAAGATAAAATTGAATTTGGCTAAGAAAATTGGAGTTAAAGTTTATAGAAATCAGGACGATTTTGTATCAGATATACAACATCCTCCACGGACAATGATTTCTATTGTGTTTTCCTCATGAATTATTCATGAGTTTGATAATATAAAGTACTAGTTCGAACTACTTGAATAACGTGTATAACAAAACAATGATCAAGGCTATATGGCTGGCCATTGCTTATATTGAAATATCTGACTGGCTATTGCTTATCTGACTTAAAGTACCTATTTAGGGGTTTCACTGAAGGGGCTGGGGGGCCCAGGAAGGGGGGTACTCCCCTATATTCGCTATACAGGTATGTGCCGCCAAACAGGGTATGGTTTTTCAGCGTTTTCAGCGACTCTACTCTGGAACAGGGTATATAAAATCGCCATTGCTCTGGGACAGGGTAATATGAAATCACGCTCTCTCTCCTCTCTGGAACAAGGTATCCATCTTTGAGCGATCTTGCTCTGGAACAGGGTATGAATTTCAGCAATTTTACTCTGGAACAGGGTCAGGGTTCAGAGGGCTCAGCGGCACATCCCTACCCTAAACTTTCAAGAGTACCCCTGGGCTGGGGGGATGTTATAGTATGAAGCAAAGTATGGAACTTTTTGTATTCTTGATAAACTTATTTAGTTATCGAATTGTTTTATTATCCTTATGGGGAACCACGTATGATTTTCCCCAAATTTTTTAGCTTTATATTTTCACAATCATCACAACAAAATTTAATGTTCACACATGATCACCCTTCACCAGATTCTACTACCAGAATCCCTTGAACACTTTATATTGTTCAGTTAATTAGCACCAATTAAAGGTATAATTTCTCATGAAGAATTTTGGTGGGAGTTTTAGAAATATAATTGTGCAATATAAACTGCCTTTTAATCGTTTATCAGCTATGACAATATTTACAATCTCAGTAATTACTGGCTTATCATTGATCCTGAAGTTGGTATGTTTGTCAGCTAAAACGTCAACATTTGTTGATTTTAAAGCAGACCTCATTTGAAGCTGACATTTTAGCTCAGACAAACACACGTTTCAGGAGTCAGTACAGTGTAAAAACATGTTTTGATGTCTGGTGTTTGAGGCAAATAATAGTAACTTTTAAAAAAATGTAGCCAGTATTTGAATGACATTACAGGAATCAAATTTATTTGATACAATTTGTAAGCTTTCTAGGATTAAATGCAAAAGCTTAGTTATGTTGGTATTTGGATGTTGATTTAGGTAAAAGTGTATATTACTGTAGTTATTTTTAGCGTTGAGATACACAATGATTTTTTGCCTGCAAAGCAGGGGTTCTTGTGGATTTGGGAAAAAAACTGGGGCGTTGGGGGAACTTTTGAAATGGGAACACCAAAACCCGATTCTTCCTCAAACCCATCAAAAGAACGCCTGCTCTGCAGGCTAAATGCTTTTATTTGTTTCTTTTTTCTCTTCACAGGCGGTTACTTGGCTCACAGTTTGGCCATCATGACAGATGCAGCTCACATGCTGTCAGATTTTGCTGCATTTCTCATCAGTTTGTTTGCTATTTGGGTGGCAAAGTGGCAACCAGACAAAAAGAGAACTTTTGGTTACTACAGAGCAGGTAATGATATACAGTTAATGTAAAGTTACTTAGTGAAGGTTTTGCTTCATGTTGCATACTGTACCAAGCCCTCAAAGCACTATTGGCAATGTTTAATTCAATCAGAGAAAGGTCATAAAAATACCATATTTTCCCAAACTTTTTGTTTGTTTTTCCAGTATATTATCTTCTGTGTCGACACTATTTACACATGGATATATTACATTACAACAGGGCTTCTGACAGGATGTGCCAGCGTAATCCACCTCGTTCTGCAAATTACTACGAAATCCCTCCCACCCCTGGAAATTCCATTTTTCTTCCATTCAAACTCTGTAAATTTGTTCTTCTCTGATCCCCCTCCCTACCCCTTGGAAGGTCCATATTCCTCTGTAAGTGTGTGTGTGTGTGTGTGTGTGTGGGGGGGGGGGGGGGGGGGGGGGGTGGAGGGTGTATGGATAATTTCTGGAACTACACATATTTGATAATACCTAATTTGTTTGCTTGGATTTCAGAGGTATTAGGAGCCTTGGTATCAGTTCTTATCATCTGGGTTCTAACCGGCATCCTGGTTTATCTTGCTGTTCAAAGAGTATTGACTCAGGACTTTGAAATTGATGCTGATATTATGATCATCACTGCTGGCATAGCTCTAGCCATTAATATATTGTGAGTATTCCAGAATACTTCTTCTAATCTAAGAAAATTCTAATCAGGTTTAAAGTGCTTATAAGCCTTTATACAATATTTTCAGAATTGATTCTTTAAATAGTGAATAGTTGATTGTGAAAATAATTCGTCATCTGAATGTCGGGTCTTTGAGATACGAAGGTTTATATTTCCAATATGTTAATGACTATGACATAACATAAGGGATTTGAGTTATTTTGTGGCAACTTTTAATATTGAACGCTGGACATTTTTTGAAAACAAATTTGTAAGAACCTTTACGTGAGTCATGAGTAAAAGGGTGATCCTTTTAAAATATTGTAATCCAGAATGAGTGCAGTGTTGTATATTAAAATTAATGATCCCTTATGTTACGTTATAGTCATTTAACATATTGGGAATATAAACCTTCATATCTCAAAGACCCGACATTCAAATGACGGAATATTTTCACAGTCAACTATCCCCTATCTAAAGTATCAATTCTGAAAATATTGTGCAAAGGCTTATAAGCACTTTAATACCACTGCATTGTAGAGGAAAAGCCTAACAGGTTTCATAACTCACTTGATAAGGCTACAGATACATGGAATTGGAATTTAGGATGAAAACTGTACAACCCAGAGAAAAACCACCAAACAACTGTACTTAGATATGACGCAGGGTCCAGGAATCAAACTTGGGTCATGTTGGTGAGAGGAGAGTACTTTAGCCTCTATGCCACCGATGCTTCCCACAAGTGGCAGAGTGCACTTGCATCTCATCTCTGGGATCTTTACATCTTACCCTCAGCATCACATGCAGGTAGAGTTTATTAGGTCTCCTTTTCTCACAAAGCTAACAAGCTAAATTCCAATTTGATCTGTGGGTGAGCCATGCTCTGACTTTGATCAGTCCAGAGGTTATTCCAGGGTGCGATCTGTGAGTTAGCCGTGCCCTGACTTTGAACAGTCCAGAGTGACAGGTTATTTCAGGGTGCGATCTGTGGGTTAGCCATGCCCTGAATTTGATCAGCCCAGAGGTTGTTTCAGGGTACGATCTGTGGGTTAGCAATGCCCTGAATTTGATCAGTCCAGAGGTTATTTCAGGGTTCAATCTGTGAGTTAGTC
Organism: Actinia tenebrosa; assembly: GCF_029948245.1. Lineage (NCBI taxonomy): Eukaryota > Metazoa > Cnidaria > Anthozoa > Actiniaria > Actiniidae > Actinia > Actinia tenebrosa. Next base: position 2,624,271 of record NW_028292571.1, on the reverse strand, counting down.
ATGCCCTGACTTTGATCAGTCCAGGGGTTATTTCAGGGTTCGATCTGTGGGTTAGCCATGCCCTGACTTTGATCATACCAAAATGTTGTTTCAGGGTTCGATCTGCGAGTTTCCCAAAACTTTCCTAAGAGTTTCCTAAACCTTTATACATGTACAGTTGAAGATCTTAATAATTTTCATTGTATTTAGACTTGGAATTATTCTGCACCAAGCTGGTGTGCCACATGGACACAGCCATGGTGGCGGTGGCAGTCATGGTCACAGTCATTCATTCAATGGATCTGTTAACCATTCACATTCAAATTCCATGGCACAGCGAACAAGAAGTAATAGTGTCTATGAGAAAGAGAACATAAATGTCCGTGCTGCCTTTATTCATGTGCTTGGCGATGTTGTACAGAGTGTAGGAGTACTTATTGCAGCGTACATTATCAAATATAAGGTAACACTAATGAAAATGACTTAGAAGTCCTGTGCTTGTACAGGTACAGCAGTTTTTATTACAAAACAAAGGACTAACATCTGAAGCATCTGTACAATTCCAAGCTTTTTTACACTTCATTTTTAAAGTATTTGACACACCCACACAGTGCCTGCAACTCACATAAAATTCCAGTTGCTTGATCAGAATCCTAAAAAAATGCAATATTCTATATGAAAATTCATAAGCTTGCGAAGATTGCATGGGATTACTCTTTTTAGGCTTTCCTGTGAGTTTCTACAGTATGAATTTTTTTATTAAACACATACAATTTTACTGATTGCATGGGATCAATTGCCCTATTTCACTCTGATGTCACAACACATTAAGGGACAGAATGTTGAACACATTATAACAAATTGGCCTAATCTTACTCACTGTACTTGAATTGATAGCTAGCTCTCATAGACCTTTGGCAAATTTACTTGAGTGACCCCATGCAATGGTTCTATGTTAACGGTAGAATTGATAAAATACAGTAAATGTATTCACACATCAAGTCTAAGTTTGGCTTGGAGTATCGTGGACACTTAAGCAAATTTGCAAAATATTTTATATTTTATGCATGGTTTTCAAACATTTAAGAATAAACCCATGTTTATGGTATATTTGTTATTTGGTTGCAATTTTTGGCACTAGTTTTCTCCCCCTCCAATGACCATGATTGAAGCAAAAGTTTGTTTTCATGTTACGTCTAACAGCTGTAATGGAATAAGAAAACTTGACACTTTGAAACTTTATTTTTTTACGTAATTGTTTTAAAATAATTTTTCCCCAGCCATCGTGGAAGATTGCAGATCCTATTTGCACCTTTCTGTTTTCTATTCTCGTATTAATCACAACCTTGAATATTTTGAGAGACACTATACATGTTCTAATGGAAGGTTAGTATTTAACAAATACTCATGGATGTTTTAAAGAACCGAACATCTGACTGTATTACATGTTCTCTCTGTCTTATCTCATGTTTACACATAGGGATTTTGGTCTCTGATCATGGATCTTCTTCAGTATCATCTTGCTTCGATGCAAGGGCCTGGCTACCTTTCAAGATTGCACAGGGAACTGTGAAGGGGACTATTGCAGTATACTGTTTTATACGTAGATTCAGTGATCAGTGACCAAAACATCTATTTGTAAAACAAGTAAAAAACAAGTAAAAAATGAGTAAAAAGTCTTAAACATGACTCCCAAAGAACCCAGAGAAAAACCCTTGTGGCAAGGGAGAAGACCATACATATAACAAATTCTATAATGTTTTTTAATGTTCTGATGTGAACCAACGACCCAACTTGTTGGACACTGGCAAAAGGCAAACCTTTTACTGCTGTCACCCTTGTAACCTTGTTCACTTTTTGATTTTTCTGACTTGAACCAACGACCCAACCTGTTGGACACTGGCGAAAGGCAGATATTTTACTGCTGTCACACTTGTCACCTTATTGACTTTTTGATTATTCTGCTTTTAAGGTACTCCTAAGAACATTAACTACAATGCTGTGAAAGGAGGTTTAGAGAATATCCAGGGTGTGGTTGCAGCACATAGTCTTCATATTTGGTCTTTAACTGTAAACAAAGCAGCACTTGCTGTTCATTTAGCAGTTGGTATGTACCTTCCTATGACATGAGTGAAAAACGTCTGCGCATGCTCTGAATCCGTATGCAAATTACTCAAAACATAAGTAAATTTGACTTTCAAACATGCCTGATTAATTGGACTTCACAAAATGCCAAAACTTAGTGTCCATGCTTGAAACTTTAGGCTAATTCTTTCATATTGTGTTTAATACAGTATCTTGATCTGACAAAAGTATACTCTCAAACTTTTTTGTATACTTTGAGAAAACAAACATTTATTTTCTCACTCAAACTCTTCAAAATTCTTAGAAAACACACTCTTGCGCAAACGTTTTTCTCTAGTGTCCCTTCCGACGTAAATATTTAACAATTACACCTGCATCCTGATTGGTCTACGAGTCAATAGCCCATAAGGTTGAATGGTCTATTGACTCGTAAACCATGAGGGCGAGAGGTCTATTGCAGAGTACTTTGCCCTACATACCTTTCAATATATATTTGTTGACATTTCAGCTCCTGGGACTGACACCCAAAAAGTTCTAAATATTGCCCACCAAAAGTTAAAGACAGATTTCCAGATATTTCACAGTACAATTCAAGTTGAACTGTACCAAGAATCAGTGATGACAAACTGCAATGAATGCCAAGATCTTAAGGATTAGAGTACATGTATCTCAGCAATCCAACCAAGCCTACAACAACCATTGTGCTAGTACAAAGCATAATCCTGGAAGCATGTACGCACATTCCAAAGAAAAACATGAATTTTTTATTCATGGCCCATGTCGATTTAGCGAGATGATTGAAAATTTAAAGATGGAAATAAATAATATAGAAAACTAATTATTAATTTAAATATGATGAGAATTACAGTAAAAGGACATTAAGCATGCTTTGTCCAGAGACTTGACAAAATTCATGCTAATACTGTATTTTAATATTTAGTGTTTACTAGGATTATAAATTAGAGCGAAGGCATTTCACCCATGAAATGAAAAAATACTAGTCAATGTGTGATAGTCAAATAGACACAAAAGAAAATAATGAAATTAAGGTCTACTAAAATGTATTAGTCTAATATCTATTTCACAGGTTAAATGCCTTCACTCTTGTCTTGAATTGCTTTTGAATGTTTTTGTTTTGTCTTGTTTGTTGTTTTTTTTTTGTTTTTGTTTTTTGTTTTTTAATGTTGAATCTTTTCAATATTGTCTCATATTTTAAATTAAGTGATCATTCAATATATTTTTATATAAAACATTTCTTATTAACTGAAATACTATAAATATTGTTCCAGTTTTCTAGCACTTAGGATGGGTTTAGGGTGATTTTCCGTATACTATAAGATACTAGAGAACTTGATTGCATTGTTTTTTCTTTTGTCTATTTGTCAATGACTAGAGGGCAAACCACATATCCATGAAAAACGTAAGAAATTGCACAAACTATTAAGCTCAGTATTCCTCAGTAAACCGTAGACCTACAAAACTTTGCACTAATTTATACAATTTTGTTAGTTAACTTGATCATGGATATAATAATGGTATGCACTCTACTATTGATGGTCTTCAACCATTCCCAAGAGGATTAAATAACAAAAGACACGGCGGCCATGTTGGAGGATATAACATTAGAATTCATTGATAATTCTTTTGCTAAGTTCCAACACGGCCGCCGTGAAAACTATCAATACACTAACGACTAGAAACTCTTTTAAGGTCATAGGAAAATCACTCTAGAAACCACGACAAATGGTTAATGTAAGAATTAACCATAGACATTTTGCCAACATGATGGATTGTGGCCCAGCTGAGCTACAAACATCTTTACATCCACCATGCCTTATATAGCTTCGGTCATATTAAATTACTGATAATATTGATGTTTAGATTTTAAACCAAATTTGCATGTAATAAAAATTCAAATCAAATATGGAAATATTTTTTTAAATGTTATTTGCATATGTTTTGAACTTTATTTTTGATACTGATTCATCGTTTATAATACAAGACTATTCTTACAATATGCCTTTCATGTCAAAATATTAGGACTGACAAAATGCTTTATTCCACTTTTAAACAGATTAAAAAATTATTAAAACCCCTAATTTTTATGGATCATTCTAACAAAATGTGCATGCCTACTTGAAAACCAATCTATTGATTGATACCTTGAAACAATAATTGACTGCTTTTAATGGGCCTGGGGAAGGGCGAAGAGCGCCGCAACACAGGCTATGAAACACCCTCTGGGCTGATCAAAGTCAGGGCATTCCTAATTCATAGGGAGGAAAACTGAGGAGGCCAGATAAAAACCCTTATTGGAGGCTCTGGGTAGTTTTGGTCTGGCACACCTAGCTGCATTGAAACGGCTACAACTTCGTCTTGAATAACTCGATCTGCAAGCGCTTTTCACACAATGTCAGGAAAGGATTAAAGGTTTCAAAAATAAAAAATTTGTTTAAAGCGGCCTTTTCATTATGACGTAATGATGACATCATAGAAATCGTTTATCGCTTATTTTCTCGAAAACTAAACCAAAATTTTCAAAGCGACTTGCACCAGTCGATAGTATTCATCAAGGCATATGGCGCGCGGAATGGTTCATAATTGTCATTTCGATGTAATTGAATATTTGTTCGCTTGAATGTGTACACTTATCAGTGCATTGTATTACACAAGCACGTTGCATATGTTTTTTTTGGTCAATCAATTCTTATAAAAATAGTCAATTGCGAAAATTCGGTCGATTTACAATATCTCTGTCAATCACCAAAACTCTGTCAATCACCAAAACTCGGTCAATTCAGCAAAAAACTCGGTCGATTCCAAAAACTCGGTCAATTCAGCAAAAAACTCGGTCAATTTCAAAAACTCGGTCAATTCAGCAAAAAATTCGGTCAATTACAAAAACTCGGTCAATTCAAGCAAAAAACTCGGTCAATTCAGCAAAAAACTCGGTCAATTTAACGTATGGTATACTGACGAAATTCAAATTAATAAAACAAAGCGTCGTAATCTAGAAAGACGTTGGCGACGTTCCAAATTAGAGGTTGACCGTGAATTATATGTTGATCAATGTAATGTTGTTAAAAAACTGATTTTTGATGCAAAAATGAATTTTTATTCTAATTTGATTACTGATGCTGGTTCTAACAGTAATGATCTATTCCGTTCTATTGATCGATTGCTACACCGTATACCTGAGGAAAAACTACCAACCTCAACTTCATCCACAGATCTAGCTAACAATTTTGTTTACTTCTTTAAAAACAAAATCGTTAACATCAGAAATGGCTTCGTTCCTACGTCACATCTTTCAAATGATTTCTCTTATCTGGATTCACCTAAACTGGATTGTAAAATTGATTCATTTTCGCCTATCTCTATTGATGAATTATCAGCCATTGCGAAAAAGATGTCATCTAAATCCTGTAGTCTTGATCCTCTTCCTGCAAGTCTCCTACTTGGACATTTTGGCGCATTACTGCCTACTATATGTGAAATCGTTAACCTGTCACTTCAAACTGGTGTTGTTCCATCTTCTCTTAAAGTTGCTGTTTTAAAACCGTTACTGAAAAAACCATCTCTTGATCATGAAATTTTTGGAAATTATCGCCCTATCTCTAATTTAAAGAATATCTCCAAGATTATTGGAAAAGTCGTTTCTCTTCAGCTAAATGATTATCTGTCTCTGAACAATCTCCATGAACCATTGCAGTCTGCATACAAAACATTTCATAGCTGTGAAACTGCTCTTCTTCGAGTACAAAATGATATCCTCCACTCCATTGACAATCGTTCTTGTGTTGCCATGCTACTCTTGGACCTATCTGCTGCATTTGACACAGTTGATCATCAAATTCTTCTAGATCGTCTCCATACAAAATTTGGCATTTCTGGCATAGCTCTTCAATGGTTTAAGTCCTACCTCACTGATCGCTTTCAATTTGTTTCCATTGATGATTTTTCTTCTGAAGCCCTTCAACTTGATTGTGGCGTACCTCAAGGTTCTGTACTTGGTCCTTTGTTGTATCTCCTTTATACTTCTCCAGTAGCTGATATCCTCCGAATACACAGAATGTCTTTCCACCTTTATGCTGATGACACTCAATTATATATTCCTTTCTCCTGTAATGATGATTTGTCCCTTAATGATTCCATGAATCTGATTGAAAACTGTCTATCTGATATTGATGCTTGGATGACTACAAATAAATTGAAACTAAATAAAGGCAAAACTGAATTCCTGTTATTTTCTTCAAAGCACAGCCCACAGTTAACTCTTCCTTCTCTTCAATTTGGTTCTGATGTGATAATGCCCTCAATGCATGCTCGGAACATTGGTGTCATATTTGATACGCATCTTACTTTGGTTCGTCATGTGAATAATATTTGCAAGTCTTCTTTTTATCATCTCAGAAACATTGCTAAAATAAGAAAATACATCTCTTTGAAAACAACTGAAACTCTCGTCCACGCGTTCATATCCTCCAAACTCGACAACTGTAACTCTCTGCTCTTTGGCTTACCAAACAAACTCTTAGATAAACTACAATCTGTACAGAATGCTGCTGCCAGAATAATCACTCTTTCCCATAAACATGACCACATTACACCTATCCTCGTTAATCTGCATTGGCTACCAATTGAATCTAGAATCAAATATAAAATCCTATTACTTACTTTTAAAGCTCTTCATGGCCAATCTCCTATCTATATCCGGGAACTCATTTCAGTGTATAAACCGAACCGTAATCTTCGTTCTGCATCACAGGTTCTTCTATCAGCACATTCTTATAATCTTAAATCTTATGGTCATCGCTCCTTCTCTGTGGCTGCTCCTGAACTCTGGAACTCACTTCCAATATCTCTCCGAAATGCATCAAGTCTAGCCTCATTCAAAACTGAACTTAAAACTTATCTCTTCAAATTAGCATATTCTTTGTAAATAATTTTATTTTGTCGTTGTCTTTGTCGTTTGTTTACTAGCGCTTAGAACAGATTTGTATTTGCGCTTTATAAATAAATATTATTATTATTATTATTATTAACAATAAGCACGTGTCATATGTCTTTTGTCAATCATCACGCGTAAAACTCTGTCGATTCAGCAGAAAAACTGTCGATTCAGCAAAAAATTTTCGATTACGTAACACAGGTAAGCACAAAATATGTCTTTTTTTGTCAATCATCACGCGTAACATCAATAGTAGCCATATTCCATTGTTTTTTTGGTCTTAGTTTGACTGTTAGTCACTAAATACAAGGCCGGCCAAGTAATAGTAAGAGTTAGTTAGCGAGAACGGAGGCATTTAGCTTTATACAGACCGGGGATATATGTATCAAGCATGAATAATACATTCTAATATCCCGCATCTGCCTATACTACACAAGATTTTGCAACTTAACCATAGTTTATGACTCAACTATTAATTATCTTCGCAAGTTTTACGAGAAGGTAGACTGAGCTGAACTGCTCATAATCGCATGGGGAGCTTTCAACGATGCTGGCATTTCAGGCTTTAACTTAGAAAATGATATATATACTTTCAATGAAACAACGTTCTTGAATCAACCTCAAACAATTTGTGCAACATATATTCTCTACGTTTTTTCTTAAATTTATTCTCTTTCAAGCTTAATGCAAAATGATTACATAAGATGACTATAAATTATACACTTTTGATGGCTTTTTGATCGGAGCTAATAAGTGATTACTAAATTTTTTTGCAAGTCATAATCATGACGATTCTAGGTTTAAATTACATCTTTAAATATAAAAACTTTTGACATAACTGAAACCTTCCATATACTTAATAAGATATTTGTAATTGACCGAGTTTTTGTAATTGACCGAGTTTTTTTTGTGATTGACCGAGTTTTGGTGATTGACCGAGTTTTTGTAATTGACCGAGTTTTTGTAATTGACCGAGTTTTGGTGATTGACAGAGCTATTGTAAATCGACTGAATTTACGCAATTGACTATTTTTATAAGCATTATTTGATTGACCAAAAAAAAAAAACATATAGAACGTGCTTGTGTAATGCAATGCACTGATAAGTGTACACATTCAAGCGAAGTAACGCAATTGACAAACAAATATTCAATTACATCGAAATGACAATTTTGAACCATTCCGCGCGCCATAAAGGCACCCCCAACATATTGCAATTTGAAAAAAATGTATGAGAGCGTTTTCCAAATATTACGCGATGAATATTTTCATGGTTTTACTATTATTTCCCGCGCGTCAACTTTATACCCTCAAAATCGGGACTTTAATTTAGTGGATTCAATATTTTTAGTAGCTAGAATATAGGTACGGATATCGACACTGTCCTTATTGAGTATGAAACAAATTGTGACTTTCTTTCTAACGTTATGGATTTTTTGATATGAAGTTAAATGACCCAATTTGTTGTCAAAAGCGATAGAAGATATCGATGAAAGCGGCATTCAAAAAATCGTCCAACGATTTTTTTCTTAAAGTCACTAAAAGATGTATCTTTTACAAATATTCTCCTTTAATTTCATATGCATTGACGAATTTTAAGGCAGTCAAATAAAAATAAGTACGCCCACAACTAGCTAACAGCACACGACAAGAAATAACACGGAAGTCAAGCGTAAATAATCAACAAGCAGCCGTTAGCGAAAATAGTTGTGTTAGAAAGAAAGTCAAAATTTCAAAAGTTATGACGCCGCTTGAAAATTCGATCCGAAATTTGAAGCATATGAAACATCGCGCTGCAGAAACATTACTATTGAATGGATTGCCTCTGGGATTGCCTTGACGTTTTCACATATCTATTTCCAAGTATTGCAGATCAGCCTTACGAAAAATCAGCATCAAATCTTTAAAACTCATTGAATAAATGTTTTTTTTAATAATTGTCGTTGTAAACCTCAAATATGAGAGTTTTGCTAAAAATCACATTTTCACCGTTTTCTTCATAGTTTCGTAGGACTGAAAGAGAACAAATTCGAATAATAAGGATTGCAATCGGTTTTTCGGTCAAAGATTAGTGGAAATTGAGAAAATCACAACAAAACAAATATATGACTACATTGTCCAAGCAAAATTTAAAACTCCTACATCCCAAATAAACATAGAAAAAAGAATTGCTAACATACAGATGAACAACTTAACTGGGGGAAAAATTATAGCAGAATATATACAACCACAATTGACTCTTATCTCAGAATGTTTAAATATAAGATACTCAAAAATATTCTTTATTTGAATCGTGATCTACATCGTTTTAAATAAGTGAGCACTCCTCTAGTTCTCTCTGTCACGAAAGTCCAGAAACATTAATAGATTTTATTTTATTTTTTGTAGAATGCATTGAAGCAAAGAATTATTACTTCGGTATTCGAACTTGGTTCGAAACCATGGGATTTCATTACCTACTTCAAATAAAAAGAATATAATATTAGGAGTCGACGATATATCTCTTAACTTTATTATCCTATTATATGAATACAGTAGTATAGGGGATGGGGGTTCCAGCGCAACGACCACCGGAGGATTACCCGTCTAAAGTACCCCCCTCGATTCGTACCGCGATTACCCGCATCCCGAGTTTATGTAAAATATGTTAGTCTATATATGGAGTGCGAAGATTGTAAGAGAACTTTTAAGAAAGAAGTGGACTTGAAGAAGCATTTAAAGATGAAGACGAAGTGTATGAGCAGCTATGATTGTGGATGTGGTAAGAAGTTTGAGACTAAGGTTAAATTGTTTTGGCATTGTCAGGATTGTGAGTATGACTACGACGATCTGAAAAGGGTCTGGAATTAGGTATAAGATATCTCCTATCATATAGATGGAATCCCAAAGCAATTTCGAAACGGTGTCAATACCCGGTAACGGTGAGATTGACGTTAGACAGTTTTGGCGTCAGTCAGAAAGGAAGGTCAAGAGAACGCTTCGAAAAGGTATAGAGGAATTAGGAGCCCTGAAAGCGAGTATAATGGTAGAAGTAAGTTTATCAAAAGATGAGGCAACGACGACAGCAATGCTGCGATCAAAGTCACTGGTCATATTAGAGTCCACGAATCTGGATAGGTCACTCAGCGAAGCCTTAGAAGTAATAATGGAGTCGCTGTCTAACTACACGAAAGAAGGATCAGGTTGGACAGTGGAGGAGGTAGAAGGTATAGAAGTTAGCATGGCAAGGTACGTACCAATACGAGGAGGAAGCTACGTCCCCCTACCAACGTGGGTAGAAAGGAAGAAAGCCATAGTCAACGTAAAGAATGACGACAACCGCTGTTTTATGTGGGCAATACGATCCGCACTGTATCCAGTAGATAAGGATCCGTGTAGACCAAGTAAGTACCCAACAGACGATTTGGAGTGGGACGGCGTGGAGTTCCCAATGCAGCTGATAGACATACCGATATTTGAGCAGGAAAACGACGTAGCCATTAACGTTTATGGGGTTAGAGAGCAGACGATTGTACCGCTAGTATTATCGAAGAGTAAAGGAGAGCGAATACACCTCTTCTACCATGGTGGGCACTACTCGTGGGTTAAACACGTTAGCAGACTATTTTACAGACATACCAAACACAAGGGTAAAAAGTACTTCTGCGACTGCTGTTTATTATCCTTTACATCCATAAGTGCCTTAAAGAAGCACGATGAGATCTGTCGTGGAGTCGAGGAAGTAGCCCAACGAATACAGATGCCTTCAGATAAGAACTTAACATACTCGGACCATCAAAGGCAGATGCAGGTGCCTTTCGTCATTTATGCCGACTTTGAAGCACTGATAACGAAAGAAGAGTATAAAAGTGGCGCTACTAATAAGGTTGGATTACATGAGATCTGCTCCTTTGGATACATAGTTGTCAGATCAGACGGCAAAGCCAACCCACCTGTGATTTACAGAGGTAAGAATGCGTCTAATGAGTTCCTAGTAGCACTGCGAGAAGAAGAGGAAAAGATAAGAAAGGAATTAAGGCGTCCTAATAGTAAGGAGTTTACCAGCGAGAATCAGAATGCATTTAAAAAGGCGAAGAGTTGTTACATCTGCCAACATACACTTCTTCAGTTTGGAAGACAAGCGAAGAAAGCATGGGATGAAGAAGGGAAGTATTTAGGTGAAGCTCACTACAAATGTGGGAGGTATGCTAAGAAAGGTGAGAAACCTGGAAAGCCCTCCACGCACTGCATCCACTGTCATAAAGAATTCGTTGAGGATTTCTATGTGGATAAGGTTAAAGACCACTGTTACATTACCGGTAAGTACAGAGGTGCCACCCACTGGAAATGCAGTATGAACTTTAAAGTAGACCCGGAAATGGAAATACCAGTGTTCTTTCACAACCTTCGAGGTTACGATTCCCATTTGCTGCTGCAAGGAACAGACGGATCTGACGTTAAATGCATACCCAACAACAAAGAGCGATACATGTCTGTGACTGTAGGTAAACTTAAGTTTCTGGATTCGCAGCAATTTATGGCAGATTCCTTAGCGAACCTCGTAAGGTACAACGCCGACTTCCCAATATCGAGTCAATACGGTGCAGAAAGGAAAGGAGTCTACCCATATGAATACATGGACTCCTGGGAGAGATTCGAGGAGCCTTTACCACCAAAAGACCGCTTCTACAGCACCCTAAATGAGTCTGGTATAAAAGACGAAGAATACCAGCATGCCTTAAACGTATGGAAGAAGTACTCCTGTAGTAACATGGGGGACTACCACGACATCTACCTACGTTCAGACGTGGTACTGCTAGCTGATGTATTCCAAAGCTTCAGGAAAATGTCGATGGAATATTATGGGTTGGATCCCGCTAACTTCTACACTGCTCCTGGTCTTAGCTGGAGTGCACTTCTGAAGAAGACGAACGCGCAGTTAGATCTCCTGACGGAGTACGACATGTATCGGTTTATGGAAGATGGTATCCGCGGTGGTGTATGCGGACCCAGCCGACGTTACGCCCGCGCAAACAACCCCCTAGTAGAACACGACCCAGAGAAACCAACCACATACATCTATTACCTGGACGCGAATAACCTTTATGGCTGGGCAATGTCGCAATACCTACCCGTGAGAGACTTCGAATGGGATCCAGTAAAGTCCATAGACTTCTACATGCAGGTTGGAAAGGATGAGGAGAAAGGTTACGTGTTAGAAGTGGATCTGGAATACCCAGAGGACTTACACGACGCACACAATGAATTTCCACTAGCTCCAGAAGCGATAGAAATTCCATTCGAGCAACTAAGTCCACTGCAAAAGCAAATGTGTCCTGGATACAAGCCATACAGGAAGCTAACGATGAACCTGATGGATAAGGAAAAATACGTGGTACACTACCGCAACCTACAGTTTTATGTGTGCCAAGGTTTACGAGTGAAAAAGATCCACCGCGTATTGAAGTTCACGCAAGAGCCATGGATGCAACCATACATAGACTTTAATACGCAAAAACGTACCGCAGCTAAGAATGACTTCGAAAAGAACTTATTCAAGCTGATGAATAACAGCGTCTTTGGTAAGACCATGGAAAACATCCGTAAACGCGTAAGCATAAAAATAGCTAGCACCAGAGAGGAAGCAGAAGCATACGTATCGCAACCTGGATTCGTCAGATACGTGGAGATGCTGAACTTCTACGTGATCCACATGAAAAAAGCAAACCTATTCTTGAATAAACCTGTATACACGGGGTTTGCGGTGTTAGATCTCTCGAAGCTTCTCATGTATGAGTTCTATTACGACAAGTTAAAACCTAAATATGGTGATAATTGCCACCTTTTGTATACAGACACCGATTCCTTAATTCTCGAAGTACAGACGGAAGACGTATATAAAGACTGCCTCCCCGACATAGACGAGTACGACACCAGCGGTTACCCGAAGGAGCACTTCCTTTACTCTGCGAAGAATAAGAAGGTAATTGGGAAGATGAAAGACGAAATGTTAGGAAAACCCATAGTAGAGTACGTGGGCCTGAAACCCAAGATGTACAGCGTGCTAAAGCTGGACGGTGTAGAAAAGAAAGCTAAAGGCGTAAAAAAGTACGTGGTTAAGAAGGACATTACGCACGAGTCCTACCTCAACGTATTACGAACACGCAAGGAACAGCGGCATAAGATGAACAGCCTGCGCAGCTATGGTCATCAGATACATAACGTCACGCAGGAGAAGGTGTCACTGTCTGCATTTGACGGTAAGCGATGGATGTGTGATGACGGAGTGCATACGATAGCATTCGGACATTACACGATAAGCAGTTCTTCTTTGACGAACCCACGCGTGGGACCATCGTGAAGATGATACAAGATGGGCTGACCCTTCTTAGCTATTACGCTTCGGATCTGGTAAGTTTCCAAAAACCAATTAGGATCCGTAGCTCTTTTGGATCCTCCTTCTAATTCACCCGGCTCATAGAGATATCGAACCGTGACATCGCCTAATCTTTTTTCCTGGGGGAAGACCGCCCTCGAACTTCTGATGAAGGACTTGTGTTCCACGTGTTTCTTTTTTATGGCATCCTTGGGTTTTATTCCCGTAGCCCTGGCCGCCTCGTTGTTCAAGGCCGCGACGACCTGGGGGAGCCTCTGGGTCCATTCCCTGTTGCGTTTGGAGGGATCTTCCAGCTCTTTCCAATACTGGTACCCAAAGAGACGCTCGGCCAGGGTTTTATTGAATCTTTCGACGATGCTCTGACCCCTGTGGTACTCAGCTTCGGCTCTCCTAATTTTAGTGCTGTGGTCTTTCAGGGTCTTAGTAACCACGCCCATGAACTCTGTCCCCGCATCCACTTGCAGTAGCTTAGGCCATTTCAAAACGCGCTTATAAATCCTATCTAGGGCTTCTGCGACTTCCCCAGAATCCTTGCTGGTTATGGGTTCGGCGTCCTTATATCTGCTTGCGATATCGACTACGGTCAAAGCGTACCTATAGGTCTTTCTTCGCACCTTGTCGTGCGGTAAGAAAAGCAAATCCGCCTGATGAACTTCATTGGGGGTATTTACGGTGAAGCTGGACCTGGGAATGTACTTAGGCACGGGAAGATAAACCTGCCAGAGGGTTTGTTTTTTTAACCAGTTCTTAGCTGTTTTTTCTGATACCCTGGCCGCGGTTGCGAGTTTCTTGATAGCTGACGCTCCTCTCCAATAGCCTTCCGGTCCATAGTAAATCCTTTTGAGTTTGTCCTCTACGCGGCCCATTATATAAATTTGATTCAAGCGAAGGATAGGACAAGATTGATCTTACGTCCGTTAAAATCCACCGTCTCTCCGTCCACCTTAATGGTGATGTTTATGCTTTCTACCAAATTAGATAAATCATAGCTTAAAGAAATGGGAGTGTATTCTACCAGGTCAAATGGATTACCTTTGGGCAGAAACTTGGACATAAGAGAAGACTTTTTTCCATTGTTGTAACTATGAACCAAATCGCAATAGACTTCATAAGAGGATGCGACTTTCCATTTCACAGGTATGGCTGTGTTGGTAATTTTCTTGCCTGAGACACCTAGTAAAGATCCTAATGCATCGTATTTTCCTAGGGTTACCGAGAAATTGTTAGGAAGATTATGTTTGAAGGTCATTTCATGTGGTAATCCTGTGGTGAGAGTATAACCGCGCTTGGCGAGCTCCTTAGCAAGGGTGATTGGTGTGTAATGTCCATCGGGTAGCATTACGCCTTGGTAATTGTTAGACCCCTTATACACGGTGACCATACCATTGACTAAATTATACCAAGAATTGTACAAAGAGCAACTAACCAGCTGAACCTTATAGGCTTTGATAGGGGGATTCAGATAAGTGGTAAAGTTATTCTTGTCGCTTTCCAAAAAGACGATCATTATATATTAGACGCTCATGCTTTGCGTCAAGCAAAATACGCCAAGGCCACGCCTCCTGCCAGCCCTGCGACTCCTACAAATACCAGCTCATTGTCTTTTTGTTTCTTAGAAGGCTGGTAGTAATTCTTAAACTGGGGCTTTCTCATTCTAAAGTCGGGGTGCACCTGTGCATAGAGTTTAAAGGCGTAGTCTGTATTTTCAAAGTTCTTATCCGCCTGTATCTTATCTTGGTAGTTCTTGTCCAACCAATCCCTGTAGGCTTGTCTTTTTTCATTCCAAGCTGCAACGTCTCGCTGATATTTCTCCAGCGCTAAGTCGTGCCTCTTCCTCTCAGCGTTAGATTCTGCGTTTTTATCACCGCTAACTAATTTATCCAGATATCTACCACCATAATTAGCCCCTGTAAATGCTAAAGCTGTAATAACTCCACCTGCGACTAAGCTAACCATTATATGTTAGGCAGGTACTTTTCCTTCCGTAGGTAATCCTTTACCATGATAGCCCCACCCACGGCAGCGGTCATCTTAGCAAAATTAGCGAAGCTCTTACTTGGGTCTTCAGTAAAGTCTTCTTTGAGCACTTTCTTACCTACCCAACCAATACCCGCAACAATAGAAGTAATAATAGCTGCTTCTTCAACAGTTTTCAGCAACGCGGTCGACATTATATTACAAAGCGAGAAGGAAAATTTAGGTCGCCACGGGTGATAAATCTACTCCATTTCAGGGATCTTACTTTTTCTAACCTCCACAGGTGCGCGATACGTTGGTGGTTCTACCTTTTTCGTTGCCCACCATTGTAAGTAGAGGCTGCCTGCTGCTATAGCGACTCCTAACGCGCCAATGACGTATCCCGGATTAATAAAGGATTCTTCTTCCTCCACCTTTTCTTCTTTTTTGGCTTTGTTCTTTTTATTCATCTCTGCGAGCTTCTTTCCCGCGGCAACTCTACCTGGAGATTTAGCCTTGGTGATTCGTCGCTCCTCTACTTGAGGGGTTTCCTCCGCCTTCGATTCTGGTTCACTCATTTATATCTAAGGACTTGAAGGACTTGATAAGTAACTTAAGACGACTTGACTAAGTACTTAAGGATGACTTAACTAGGTACTTGAGGCGACCTGGGTAATTCCCGCGAATGACTTGACTAAGTACTTGATAAGTCACTTGCAGGTACTTGACTAGGTACCTCAGCAAGTGCCGCCTGGAAGACCTTTTCGACTTCTCTGTCCTTCTTGAAGTCCTTCCAAGATGTTCCAAAGGAACCTAGTACCTCCTTCAAGTCAACGTGCTGAGCTACGTGAAGTGCCGCAGAGGCGACTGCCATTAACTTACCGCACTTCAAAGACAACCACCCGCAGGTTATCTTAAGTTCTTGGGCGATGACATAGTCCTCGCTTATGTCCTTCCGCAGTTGCTCCACGTCGTCTATGGGCAGTGCAAGTCCAAGCAATTTAGTGGCAAGTCGGATAGCGGAGTCTGCTACGGCGTCCGTGGTCTTACTTGCAAGGGCGGCCTCGTACCTCTTATGGAACTTCTTGACTTCATCTTCTGACAGCTTATTAACCTGCTCATGGGTAAGTTCCTTACCTATCATTTCTTTACACTTCCCAGAAGACACAAGGATGTTGAGTTGTTCCTTAAGGTTACTTTCATCTAACTGTGTGGGGACTTCATCTAAGAGCTGCTCAATCTCCATATATGTTAATGGAATACGGAAACCTCAAAGAGAAGATCATCTTGGAATGTTGGTGCGTCTTTAAATGCCGCATGTATTCGTGTAACTGTTCCTTGGATATCTCACCCCCATAGTCGCTTAAGATGGTTTCCAGGTCAGACTTACTGGGTGTATAAAATACTACGAGAGAGCCTATGTTTTCCCTAAAGGGTTTAGAGACACTGGTAAGCTGCTGGGAAAGCAACCAAACGCTGATATTGTCGTGTCTGCCGCTGAAAGCGAGTTTCACTAATTCGGAGGTACGCTTTTTTACGTCGTCCCCACAGGCAATGTCATCCAGTATGAGTAAAGTCTGCGTATCTTTAGGGAATTGCTTGTGCCAGAACTTCAAATGGTTGGATAACTCGTTAGGATCTAAAATATCTACGAAGAAGTCGTCATCGTTCACGCCTATACCAGTCCAGGTGCGGTTGTTCACGTAGGTGGGGCATAATAGCACTATGTAGTCAAAGCGGTATCTAAAGGGTCCTAATAGCTGCTCTACCACGAACTGCGTTTTACCGCAGCCGGTGGGTCCTACTATCAGAGCGTTACAAGGTATGTGATCTGGGTCCATATATAGATGGACCCAGTGGAAGCAGTAAGAAGGATTGTCGCCGACGCAAAAGATAAAAGAGACACCATAGAAATGCAAAGGGAGGAGATAGACCGGCTAAAAGAGCGCGTGCAGGAGTTGTACGATGAAATGTGCGGTCTGAAGCGCACAGAAAGGCTTGCTGCACTCTGGACGATGATAGGCTGGACTAGGGATTCCCTTAAGGATTTCATGCGATACCCTCTGTGAATATATATATATATATGGACTGCATTACATCTGAATTAGCCGCTGACTGCATAGTCGCTACCCCTCCAACGCCAAAGCCTCGTAAGAAACGCAGCTGCCGTCACTGTAATGAGGTATTCTCTGAAGGAGACTTCGTTGGACATTGGTGTCCTGCGGATACTAAAGCACAAAGGACTTTAGAAGATGCTCGATGAAAAGGTCGTAAAGAAGGTCTTACTGATTTCCACCAAAGGAATTAGCATAGACCTCATTTTTTATTATTTTGTTAAATGCTGCACAGATGACATTGAAGGATAGTCTATTTTTTATTGTTATTTTGTTAAATGCTGCACAGATGACATTGAAGGATAGTCTATTTTTTATTGTTATTTTGTTAAATGCTGCACAGATGATGTCAAAGAATGGTCTATATCTTTCATCGTTAAGTTCCTACAAAGAATGAAATCTACATTCGTCTCTTACCGTATTTTAACAATTTAACAATAAAAAATAAGATCTACGTAATTGTCTCTTGCTGACATTTAACAATTTAACAATAAAAAATGAGGTATATATAATGAAGTGCATGCAATGCGATAGAGCCTTTAGTAGCAAGCAGCGGCTGCAATACCACCTTTCCAAGAAAGTCTGTCAAAAGACCATCAGCACTGTTTGTGGCGACTGCGGTAAGGAATTGTCCACCGTACAGGCCCTACGATATCACCGCGAGCATAGAGTCTGCCTTAAAGACCATTGTCACCGATGCGATGAACCCCTCTTTGAAGAGAACTGGCATAAATACCGCTGCCGGCGTTACCACCTCGAAGAAGTCGTCTGTGAAACCCACGGCGATTTAGCAGAGCGATGTTGCCCCCTTGAAACCAGCCGGGCTTTAGTGCTGCGTAAAAAAGAAATAGACCAAGATTTCGTATGCTTTGACGACTACGAAGGAGTAAGATGGGAGAACCGAGAACACTGGGACGGCATCTGCGATAAATGTGGTTGTCAACGCAGCGGTCAACATATTTGGTGTTGCCTGTACGAAGGTCCCAAGCCTTTAGACCATTACCTTGCAATACGAAAAGAATGGTCTAATATATGATGTTACCTTACGTCGCAGCGTTCGCAGGAGGAGCCTTGATTACAATATCGATCAATTTCATGTCAGAAAAAATGAGGTCCGACGTAGCAGACCAATACCTAGAAGCCCATGAGGATGACTAATCACACAATGGATTAGCCTCCGCCTTTCTTTCAACGTCGAACTTCCATCGACCGTTGACTTTACCATAGCTACGTATGTGAGTGTACTCTTCGCCTTGCAGTACGTACCGTACGCAGTCAGGAGCCCACAAACTGTACTCTTGGCTGCCGTCTAAGAGGACCAACCTTAAACGGTTAATGTCCTCGAAGACGACGTAATTTTTTATTTTGTATGAAATGCCTTGTATTAATTCACGCCAGTGTGTTTGTTCAACTATCATTATACCTATGAAATATCTTTCGGTGCGTTTGTAGCGTCTCCTGTGACTTGAAAGCCTTAACACAGCCAGGACCCTCTTACATTACATAGACGTCTTTAAGAAGGCCGCCGAACAAAATGCAAAGGACAAAGCCACCCAAAAATGGTTTAATTAGTTAATATATATGTCATCTGAAACGATTGTGAACGCTATCCTTATAGGTCTACCTGTGCTCATGGCTGCTAGTATCGCGTATAATTACGCAATAGACAAGCATGGTATAATCATGTGCCCCGTTTGCGAAGAGGTTTTCCCAGCAAGTGAGGAATTTCCTCTTATCAACGCCTATGACATTGATAGCTCATACGTCAAGAAAAGATTGGAATGAATATTGCAGGTGATAAAAAAGTCGTCGCTCACACCTGCGCATTCGTAGGCGGAGCATTAATTTATTGGTCGCTTAATCACATAATGGATTAGCGTCGGTGCGGCGTTCGATGTTAAACTTCCATCGACCGTTCACTTTACCATAACTTCTTATGTGTGTGTATTCCGCACGCAGTCAGGTACCCATAAAGTACTCTCTTCATTGTCATGCGTCAAGATTAACCTCAATCGGTTGATATCTTCAAACATGACATAATTTTTTATTTTGTAAGTTTGACCCAGTGTGTTTGTTCAACTATCATTATACCTATGAAATATTCTTTGGTGGGTCTGCAGCGTCTCCTGCCTCTTAAAAGCCTTAACACAGCCAGGACAAGGTATGCGAATGCCGTCGACGTAACGGTCAATTTCCCTGCAGATCAGATCGTAATCATTGCAAACCATCGCAAGATAACCATTCATTTCATATTGCGTCAATACCGCTTTTTGTTTGTCGGACAATACGCCGTTACCCTTTGGCGTCTTCAACTCCAAGCATAACCCATTATATTTTTTATGTGCATTAAGAACTAAGATGTCAGGCTGACCTGCCTGGTAACCTTTCTGCCAACATACTATTCTTTTGGAGGCCGAGTCCTGTAATTCTCCAAGACCTGGTGCAAGCAATAGGATAGGGTGGAACCGACGTATGTAGTCCACGACTTTCTTATGCAGGTCAAACTCATTCTCGATCTTAAAGACTAACTTGTTAGGACTATCGAACCGCCTTCCTATTTCATACTTACCTGTCTTTCTCAATGCGGGGAGAACGTCCTCGAGGACCCAATCCTGGAATGTCTCTGCCGTTGGCATCTTAGAGCTAAATATTAGTTGATACAACCCAGATTCGGTTACATACAGGGAATTAGGCTGTGAATACGAGGGGAGGCGATTCACCTCCACTCTAAGTTCGCTAAGCTTTACCTTATATTTTTCACGAACATGCACCTTAATTGCATCTTTTGGACGTTCGTAACCCAACGCCAGCGCCACTTCCTTTGCTTTGAAGTATAGTTTATCGCCTTGCACTATGCATTGCAGTTTGGTTTCGTTGTTTTCGAATACGCGAAGCATATTATACGTAAGGGATATTTTTTTATCAAAAGGATGAGTGAGCGCAGCGAACGAATCAATAGGCAACGCTCTTTAGCTGATTCATTTCTACGCTCAGTTGCGCGTCAGACACGACGAAGACGTAGCAGTTTATTTTGTCACCGTCGCCAGCGGAGGCATTCTTGGTGCGCTTGATTTCCAATGTTATACCATCCTGCGTATTTACTAGACGTAAACCCTGACCATGTAGGTCTTCGTCGTTAATGGTGCGCATGTCAATCCATAACGCATACTTATCATTAAAGAATTCCTCGGGGCTAATTTGGTCGCCAAACTTGCGCATTGCCTCCCTGTACACGTCTGCGGGCTTTATTCCCTGCGAGTAGACCTTGTTTGGAACGCCGTTGATATTCACACCGACGTTAGTAATGTTGGGGTTGTGAAAGGCTTCGGAGTCGCGCTTACCAGCCTCGTAGGGTTTGGCAAACACCAACATCAACCCCGTGAGACTTCTTCGGGGGAGGTTAATACTTTGGTTAATAACCTCATCCGTCTTATCCAGGAAGCTAAACGTCTTATACATCACTACGTGGTCGTAAAGGAATGCCTTCCCTGCACTGTATTCCATGCCAGCGCTACGGGCCAGCTCTTCGCTGTACACGGTTTCGTACTGTAGCTCTAAGTTAGTGATAGAATAAGGATCGACAGCTCCGCTAATTGCGCTGTCCATTCCTCCTATGACGGTCGTAGTGTCTGCCAAGGTTACTTCAAACTGTAACTCGGATAACTGTCTGGGGTAGTACACGCCATGGTTCGTAATTACTTCAAAGTCCAAAGGGATAACGTATTTGGTACCGTACGCAGTTACTACCCTTGTTGCGTCTGCTACTGCGGTTGCGTCACCGGAGTCCGTAGGCGCCGGGTCGGTGTCGCTGCGAAGCTTACGAAGAATAACGCTTCCAATTCCCTGCTCTACTTTCTGCTCACGGTCGAACGCCGTCAACCACAAATCTTTGTACGTGGCATACAAGTCGTACCTATTCAAATCCAACAATGATTCCCCGGCGAACTTTACGCGCATCTTGGAAACCAAGTTCCTACCTGCGTTATTGACGACATAGCGCTTGTCCGCAGTACTTGGTTGTACCGCTAGATCGAACCTTAAAGCCAAAGTCCCAGGAACCAACACCAAGTTGTCTGTTAGACGGGGCACGCCTACGTACAACGTCTCCCCTGGTTTTGCGCTGCTGGGAGTAAAGGTGACCCGGTGAAAGGTGCGTTCTGCTTTCAGTCCGCCAACCTGCTTAGGTAATACATTGGGGTTTAACTTTGAGCTTATCATATATAATGGAAGTAAAAGAAACGGATTTCGATCCCACCACTGAGGAAGGTCAGGCTGATATCAACGACGGCGATGAAGAACCGCTGCTTCCCACCCAACAACCTGACGATTCCCTAAGACATCCCAAAGCACGCGAGTACACGTTTCCGCGTGAGCATATAGAGCTTCAAAACATGGGCGAGCCGGAAGCAGCCGCGCGGGAAACCGTAGAGTGGGCAATGGAAGAACTAAGGATGCGTTATTCCCGCCTTGATGCTGACGGCATAAGACTCACAGAACGCGGAAACAAAGTCCTCATAAGCGTCAGAGACATGAGATATCCCGACAAAGACCGCTGGACGAAACCACAGCTCCTTTTCGACGAAAATGGCTCGGTCAAGGTTAACGTGGCAAGATTAAGAGGCTTTCAACTAGCTACCAGAAGTGCGTTAGAAAGGTTGGGAGCCCTGAATGAAAGGGTCGCACTAGAAAAACACGCCGAGGAACTACAAAAAACGTTGAAGGAAAAGGAAGCAAATTACGAAAAACAAATACGGCAGCTAACCGATGCTCAAAAGAAAGAAATCAAGGGCAAGAACGAAGTCATACTGCAATTCAGGCGAGAAGCTGAAACGGCTTTAGACGAAAGAGACCAAGTCCGACACGCCTTCGATCTTGCTCTAAAAGACCTGGATATGAGCAAGGAAGAAGCTAAAAACTTGCATATCACCATAACCGGCTCTTTAGAGGAACGGCGGCAGTTGGTTGCCGAAATTAACACTAAGGAAGAACAAATCCGGCAAAGAGATCAGGCCATCGAAGACCTGGAGGGGCAAATAGAGCGGCAGCAGGAAATAATCAACGACCAGACTCGTCCCGAAGAGGAAAGGGAGGCAGCTCAAAGGGAATCAGAAACCCTTCAGGAAAGAGTCGCGGAATTACAAGCGCAAAAGGACAACCTGGAAAAGGAGTTGGGGCTTACCACCAAGGAAAAGGTAAAAAGGGCCCTCTTGAAGTATGGGGTACCTTTAGCATTTGCAGTCGCCGTTTCAAGCGTCGTAGGGGTAATCATATCTGCCCTTAAAGCTACAGGAGCTGGTGTGAAGAAGTTAGGCAATGGCCTAACAGACTTGGGAAAAAAGATGGCAGCCAGTATTCCAGGGCTGCTGGGTTCGGTTGTTTCCTTGACCTTAAAGGCAGGAGGTGAATTGTTAAAGTTCGTGGGTAACAACATTTGGATATTAGTTGTTGCTATCGGAGTGGTACTTTTGAAGAAGATGAGGGGTTAATCTTATCCTTGTACGTTACTGGTGGCTTATCGTCGTCGGTCGTCCGAGGCGTTCTCGACTGGGAATAAGTAAAGATAGTATTCGCACCGCCTTGATAATGCGGTATCAGGGGTAGGACACTCATAGTAGAAATGGGCTTATGATTCCAGGGCCTGTCGGAGGTGGCAGCGCCTCCGGCGTAATTTATCCTTACGTTGCCATCGTGGGGGAGAATTTGCAGCTTGGCATATTGGCAGTTGGCTATCATATGAAAAGTAACCGGCGTTAAGTCTTCTGCACTTAGCGGAGGGGGCTCCGACGAAAAATGGGTCGGGCTTCTATTGTTAACTTTTTTTCTGTATGGTGGCAATGGGTGGTTATTCTCGTCGACGAGCCTAAACCCCACGTTTGCACCATTACCCGTGTTAATGCTAATAGTGCATATTATTAATCCCAAGCCACCGACTTCAACCCACATTCCGATGTCAATCCACTCATTCTTTTCGCCATATTCCTTTTGGTCTAAATGGAAAACATGATGGGTTTCCTTTACATACGGATTCATATACTTAATACCGTAAGAGTGCTAATGGTAGCGTGATTATAGGGCCGGTCTCTTTGGTCATGTATGCTATTCACGGTGACGATTCCCGTATCGTCTACACGCATTTGTAATTTTACCTTCCCATGGCAGTCGGCAACCATATGAAAAGTCCAAACGGATAGATTCTCAGTGCTGTTAGGGTTGGGCTCTACGGAAAAATGCGTGGGCTCCCTGTTGTTCGTCTTATTTCTCATAGGCTGCAGTACGCCATTCTCATCCAGGAACCTAAAGCCGACGTTGGCATGGCTGCTCGTGCCAATGCAAATACTACAAAGGATTAACTTCTTTCCTGAGTAGTTCAAATTCACGGACATGCCCGTGACATCAACCCAAGAGCTCTGGGTGTATTTTTTCTCACCTGTGTAAGTCGTATAGACACAATCTACTCCAGCTACGTAGGGGTTGTTCATCGCCATATATAATAGCTTAGACCAATGCTTGCAGCTGCTAGGCCGGCTTTTAGTAAGTTATGGTCATATTCCTCGGTAACCTTCTTTACTGGTTTCTTTGGCGGCACGTACGCCTTTTTTAATGGTTTTTCTGTGTGCTCCTTTTTTGGTTTCTCTACAAAGTGAGTAATGCCCTTGGTCATGTCAAAGTTCACGTCATTCACCCCAAACTTCATATCCTTAGTAGCTCGCTGCAGCTTGTTGTTATAACCCACAACGGAATTGGTGTTAATAACTAAATTACTTGGCATTAACCAACAACCAGGTGACAAAGCGTAATCCAGTCGCACTTTAGACTGCTGCACCGCTAATTGATATCTCTGCACCGACTTGGATATGTCGTTCTCTATTATTGCTGACTCAAATAAAGTTAGGAATTCTTCTTGCGTTTCCCGCGAAGCACCTTGGGATCCAACGATGGGGTTGCGGGTATTTACCTGCGCTCCTAAGATGCAGTACACAAATGCTTCAATGCTGCGGTTAATCCTGGCTAGGTTCCTTAAACCTTTTCCTTTCATCAACACGAATGGATCCCAAGTGCCGAGGTAGTTCGATTGGATTCTGGTAATTAATGAATTATTGCTCTTATCACCACCCATATCACCGAACTCTAACTCATTACTTGGGTATTTCTGATGCCCATAATCGACCGGCTTCTCACCGTTGGCACCCCAAACGTAAACGATGCCAAGGCCATGCGTCTTACCCTCCTTATACCGAAAGTCTCTTTGCTGTGGTTTGAACTCATTAATTAACCTTTCTAGGGCTGCGGTGTTATATCGATTATTCATTGGATTAAATACCTTATCTCCCGGTAAAGGTACGTTAAGCTCCTTCAACAACCTCCTTACCGTAAAGGCAACGTGAAACCGCATGATTGGAACGTGAAACATATCCGCGGCAACGCCACAACCTTTAGTGGCAGCCCAGACAGCAAAGTTTAACTGCTGCGGCCAATATCGCATATTGGGTCCTGCTAACCATTCCCTGGCCTCTTTACCCGACGTATGCTTTAACATCGTATCCCCATAGATATTCCTTACTACTACATCAAATGATTGCCTACCCACTGAAATCTTCAGGAACGTTACCATCGTTTCAAAGTCGTTTACACCACCTTCAGCATCGTAAAATGGGTAATCTTCCGTGGTTAACAATAAGTTTCTAGGAAAATTGGGCGCTTTATGCACGGGCACCTCCTTCGTTATTGGCAAATGCTGTGCTTTTTTCCTCTCCTCATGCGGCTCCAAGTCCGTATTGCTGTACATTCTTTCGCCGTTATAGTAAATCCCATCGGGTCTTCTTTCGAACTTACTAGGGTCTGCATGCGGAAACATCTTCCTAAATGCTCTCCAGTTGGCATAATCCCTGTTGTCGTGATGTGGCTGCTCCTCAATATCATTCCCAAAAGCGTCGTACATTAGTATATATAATGGATGTTATACCTTCAGCACCTCAGTTATACCCAGATGTTCCTAATTATCACGCTACCACTAAGGATACAGGTCCTAACGAACTAAACGCTGAAAACTTTAGGCTTAACAAAGCTAACTTAATCCTGGCTTACTTGGAAGGGCAGACAAAACACTACGAAAAAGTCCGAAAAAAGTACGTCAGAGCCCGGAGTACGCTACATAAGATTGCGATAACTTCAGGGTCCATATCTGTTGTGTTAACGGGCTCCGGCGTTGCTACTTCGCTTACTGGGCCGGGAATAATCGTTGGAGTTCCTTTGGCCGGCGTTGGGGCAGCCTGTGGTATTATCTCGGCTGTTGCTACGGGCATTATGAAACAGTTGTCAAGCAAAATATCAAAACACGACACGACAATAGCTCTGTCAAGGGCTAAAGTAAATACAATTACCGATCTTGTCTCAAAGGCTTTGCGTGACAGAAAGATAGACGACGTAGAATTCTCGCTTATTCTGGCTGAAGAGGAAAAGTACGAGAAATTAAAGTCGGACATAAGGAATAAAAAAACAGTCGTAAAAGATCTTTCCGAGGAATCTCGCAAAAAGATCTACCAGGAGGCAAAAGAAGAGCTTCAAAGAAAGCTTGCTCAGTAAACATCTGCTTCGAAAAGAGCGTGACGGGATTCTATTTACATATCGAACGTCAGTCTAGAAAATATGCAGATTAGTTTCACAAATCTATTTCACAAATGTGAAACGTTTTCACAAATGTGAAGGAAAATTGTGAAGGTTTTGATTGGCTGAAAACATATGACGTAATCGTCCACTATCTTCTTGGAATCCATCCTAACAGGGGGTGGTTGTGGTCAATTTTGTAAAATATTTCATAGATTACGTCAGGGTAATAAGGAATATCCTTATCCAGCCGACAAAACATCCACTCGGCTTTTGTCATATCAGAAACCTCAGGAATAGACTTGCCGGTAATTTCAGACAAAAGATAGGGAATAGCTTTGTAATATTTCCCTAGTTTTAATTTTTTCAATGTCTTCCGTAGACTTTGTGGGGTTGGCTCTTCCAAGTGGTCTATGATTTTCTTCTTTACTTCGTTGTCTAAATATACCGGTCGATAACCTTGGATATGACTCATCCAGTCCCTAAAGTATTTTATTCTCTTGTATGGGGTCTTCTTACGACCTCCATTGGCGTAATATTGCTCTTTGGTAGCATTTGGTACGGCATTACGAATATTCTTACCACATTCGTAACACTGTGCTGACGTGTCATCTTCTATTTGCATTTTCTTGTCACAACAAATATACTTATTTGGTGGTGGGGTAACAAACTTGGGTTTCAAGCACTTTACACAGAAATCATAAGCAAACTCTTTACAATCTTCGCACTCCATATATAGACTAACATATTTTACATAAACTCGGGATGCGGGTAATCGCGGTACGAATCGAGGGGGGTACTTTAGACGGGTAATCCTCCGGTGGTCGTTGCGCTGGAACCCCCATCCCCTATACTACTAATACTCATTATACAAACAAAGAGAAAAACAGAAACCACCAGCATTAGAGCAGTTCAAAAACTTGTTAAATTACTATGAATTAATTGAAAGAAAAGTGTCCACAAGCATGGATAAAACTCATTTCCATTACGAAAAATGGGAAAAAATAAGAAATGCACTAATTCAGTCATGATGTATATATCGAGTTTCTCTCCTTTACATACATACATACATACATCGTTTATTTGATAAAGCAGGTTACAAAAAATAGGGAAGACAAGAGTCCTTCTTTTTCTCTTTATAGTTTTTTTTTTCTTCTTTCGTCTTTTTCTTCTTCTGTATTTTGTGTATTTTCTTTTACTATGAGACACCTAGCAAAATACTTGGAATCTAGAGAAACTCACGTAGTGTGTTTTCTCACTCTGTATAATATCTGTAAACATACATAGCATCTAGTATAGTACCTGGAATCTAGAGAAGCACACTTAGTGTGTCTCTCCATACATGTGAATAACTGTGTCTCATATATTAAAATAAAAATAAAATAAAAAATAAAAAATTTCAGGATGCGGGATCTGTAGACTTGGCGGGAAAATGGAACCACATCCCCCTATATATAATCGAGAATTCGCTTCGCCCCTGAGTAAACTACAACTGACTATATTGCATCCCAAGAATGGGGATCAAGAGTTTACTTATTATTTTGAATGACTAGCGTCACCCTTTTAAGGATCCTCTCTTGAGTGAGTAGAAGGCCGTTCCAGTAAAATAAGACAGTGTCACTCGCACTTTTGGATATTACGGTCTCGACTAAAGTATTTTTAGAAGTCGTAGACAAACAAATTTGCCAACAAGAAATTTCTTGCTAATAGCAGTCTCGACTCTCCTTGCCTGATCACTTCACGCGGCGAAGACGGCGAAGACAACGCGGGGGGAAAAAAAGCACCGAATTTCGATTATCAGTTTTGTCGTGTGCGGTTAGCAACATATTTTTCACCTGAAAACATGGGAAAACAACACTAAGTACTCATTAAACAGTTTTTATTGATCAAACGAAACCTATAGGGCCCCCTTAAGAGAGCTTCGCATAAGCGTAGGAGAGTCACCATGCTAATAGTGAGACAGACATAACTAACATACGAAAACAAAAGATTTTATAGTGCAAATAAATAGTCAGTTTAAAAAAGCTAGGCCGCTCTGCTTTTCATAACTAATGAAGTAAACTAATGAAGTAAACACAATAGAAATCATGACCATGAAGGTGATTTTATATCTGATGAAAGATTCGTCTTCATTTGCATGAACTTTAACTTGGATTTTCTCTATCGAACTTGGTTCATTTCGTAAAGAATTCAGTACAATATGAGACTTACATCATCAGTTTTTGAAGCCGTTCAATAAACTCGCAGATAGTGTTTTATCAGGTCTTAAAATACTCGACTACGCCTCGTGTTTTTAAATCCTGTTAAAGCACTCCTCCTGCGAGTTTATTAAACAGTACTTAAGAGACTGCTTTTATTTGCACTTGTAAATAAGTAATTGTATTATTTGACTTGGCGAAGAAAGGAGCACCAGTCTGATACTATACAAGGATCAAAAACTATATTAAGAATGTTAAACTTATTACCAATATATTCCAATTGCATGGGGGGGGGGGATCTCAAAGTCTCATGTTCAAACCGCTTCATAATATTGTTGATTATATAAATTAATAGGAAAAGATAAGGTAAAAACAATTGTCTTGATTTAGTAGAAGGGAGGGGTGGCGAGGGGAAATGTAGTGCTTGACTGATGTTGTTTTTAAATATCTCTAAAACTTCAAACCTCAGAATTTAATATGCTGTATGTTATTACTTTGGATGTATGCTAAACAACGTATTTGAGTATAAAAATAGTCAATGTGTCGGTCACTCAGTTTGTTCCAGTATCGCTACTAGTATCGGAGCATTTTTACAGGACAGGAATGTGAGGGGGGGGGGGGGGGGGCGGGGTGTGTGGGTAGGGTATTTTCTATTGATGCTCCCACCCGCTGCCACCTAAATCAACAAAATCAGATCCCGCTGACTATTTTAGACCATTTGTTTTGACCTTGCTAACTCTAAGCACGATATAACATGTTTGTCGATGATCCGCCTGTTATTGTCGGTGCACGTATCATTATTCATGTAATTATTTTGTTGTATTAAGTCTGGTTAAGCTAGTGATCTCTATCAGTCCATACAGTGCACTGGAAGAGTCAGGAATTAACCTGTCGATACCTTATCATCAGCTTTTCAAAACTTATAAGGTATTTTTTATTATCATATGATGACTTGCACTGGTAAAACTTTCATTCGCAAAAATGATGCACAAAATGTTTAAATTTCAAATCGATCTCCTGGAGCCAAGCGCTCTTTTGGCCTTGGGCTTTGAAAACCAACTTAAACTACTGCATCAGTTTTTGACATAAGCTGATATATTTTTCATCTAATATTACCAATATTGGCACAGGCACAGCTTTTTTTAACGTTGCCTATAGTTGGAGGTATAAAAAATCTTAGTTTTTGTCTATAGTTTATATGTTTTATGTTTTTTGTAGCAAACTAAGATTTCTTGTTCAATTTTTTTAGGACTTCAAGATTTTCAGGTGTTTCTGATCAACCCAGCCAACATGAAGCTCGAGCTTCTCTTGGTAATAATCCTAGCATGTACCGCCGCAGTCTTCCAGTCAACCAACGCCATCACTCTGCCTTTTGAAGTCGAAGAAACCCTCCTCGACATCATGGGTGCTAATGACATCTCCAAGATCAACAACCGATCCATTATACCGATCTACCGCAAAGACCTAGACCCTAACTACATCGCCTACTATGAGATCAGCCATGGCAAGAAGTTCCTCGTTCTGTCAGCGGGACCAAAAACAGGGGATTACCGAAATGCTGAATCTGGACCAAGACCTTCACCAACTGAAGTCCTTGTCAACCAATCAAGAAAAGCTGGACAGAAATGCCACAAGTTTTTTCGGTTAACTTCCATGGGATTGTACATGTGTGAAAACGAGAAGGGCGTTGCTGTGGCGGCTACATTTGACTGGATTGCTGATGCACCGGTTAGTGTTTTAGGGATTTAGTGACGGGATTTAGTCCTCCGTTTCTGCCAAGCTGCCAACTATATGTATATAACAATATTTGAATTTGTTGAATATAGGTGACGGATTGGAGGAAGCTTCAGAAAATGGTCCAAAAAAGCTTAGATGACTTCAAGAAAAATTGGAAAGAACACGCAGCATTAGTGAAAGATGATGAGTGGAAGACATCAAAAAGAAAGAAAAGCAATCAAAGTCCAGGCAGTGCCTACAACGCGGAGATCGTTTCTCCTGGATCAACGGCAAAGGTTGCTCTGGAAAAGAACCACAAACAGATCTCTATCCATGCTATTCCAGAAAAACGACAGCAAGAACTGTGTGCGATACTTGTAGATGTTTGCAAGGATAGCCAGACCCATGTGAATCCCAAGCGAATCCATCGAACGAAGAACGGCATCGGGTACCTTCAGTTCGAAGTAATGGAAGACAAGAAGCTAGTGCACAAGATACTTCGAAACAGAGAAATCTCATTCTATTTCAAAATCAAGGCATCAGACGGAGAACAGCTCTTAAAATATTTCTCTGTTGACCTCAGCTCTCATCGGAATCGCCGCTGGTCTTCATGGAGTCGTTGGTCGATACAGAAAGAATACCTCTTCCCTGACTACAACCAACATAAGTGCTGTGGATGCTACTCTGGTTGTGGTCCTGTTGCGTGGGCGCAAATCCTCGGCTACTATGATCGTCTTGCCTACTACAGCCCTTCATCAGGTTTCAGCGGGCGTTTCTGGACCTGTCAAGATGCAGGAATCTCACATCGGACTGATCGAAGATGCATTGCACCGAGTAGGCTGAATTCAAAAGTCAGAAAGTACATCGAAGGAATTCGCAAGATGCTCGGAACGTTTTGCTTATTTGGCGGAGGAGCAACCAAGCCCAGTCAGATGAGAAATATAATAAAGTTTTATCGCGCCAGAGGAATTGGTGGACGAGTGTACAGACATTACCACATCTTGTCCTGGACAGGATGGCAGCAGAAGTGGATCCTAGACCGTGCAGTCAATCACGTGAAAGCCGGCTATCCAGCCATTATCGGTGTCTGGGTGAAGGGTAAAAAGAAGAAAGCCATGCACTATCCAGTCGTAACCCGCTACGCGGAGAGGAACAGAAAATACAGAAGCTGTTTCCTGTGGTGGTGCAAGACAAAAACATCTTGGCAAAAAAGCTTCTATCTCCACATGGGCTGGGGAGGTCACGGTAATGGATGGTACACAGTTCCTTCTTCCTTCGCAGCCTTCGCCGCCAGAAAATATCGAGATTGACATACACCAGCCACTACTGAGAATATTGGATGAAGCAATACTAACGTTAACGTAATCATAAAAGACTATGTAAGTAAAACTAACTAACTATAAATAGTTTTAACTCTTGTAATTTAAAGTTTAAAAAAGACTTAAAGGTTGTTGTACAAGTTGGTAAATGAATAAACCTGAAGGGATTAAATAATGAATGAATAAAGAATTAAAAAGGAAATAAGCAAAAAGTTTGTGCTATTTGTTTTTGACCTGAATGGTGCATATCTAGGATACTTTTTTAACTGGAGAGTGTGCTTTGGGGTGTGTATGGGGGGGATACGTATATAGACCACTCGGAAGAAATAAGGCTAAATTTCGCGGGCTCTTTCTTGGTATTGCAAGGCCGACTGAAAGCATAGAGACAATAGAACAACAGTAAAGGATAATTGCTACACCAAAACAAGACCCTAAATTACTTGCTTGACGTTTTTCAGACAATCGAAAAATGTAATTTCTGACGGCTTAGCGACGGAGGAGCGAGAAGTCAGACTGAAATTGATATTCTGCCGTCACGGTTAAAGGAACTGGGCATGAGCGGAGGCTCATGGATAAGGGGTGAGAGGGTTTTAGTAAGGGACGATTATTCACTCTAAGCCAGTCAGGCTTTCTTTAGTTTTGCTTTGTTTGTGTAGCATTATTCCTGGCTGGCGAATAATCCCTAAAAAAACTATCTTACGAAAGTTCTTGTCAGTATAGTCAGAATGAGATTCTGTTTAGAGAAAATCAATGTCTTTCAGTAACATCTCATAGGCACGTGCGCTTAAAATTATCGTGTTTTCCTACAATCATGTCGTCATGAACAACTTTTGACGTCAGCCAAAACCTACTTCTTCATGACGAAAAATTGCTACCGCGCGTGCTATGATCGAGAACGACTGTGGCCCGATGCGTTCGATAAGACTTACAGATATCTCAGGACACTAAAGAGTCGAAAAATAGGAAGCACGAAGCTGAATATTTATACATTATATGATTAACTATTAAAATTATCACAGTAGGAGTAGGAAGATTTTAAAGAACAATTCGCCATTTTGAATAATTTAAAGGGAAATGAACCAAAACCTTTTGAAAATTCTTTTTGGGTTTGTAAAATTACGGATCATGACGTTATTAAATTCTAAATATTTTAAGCTCATTATGTCTTTTAAAGTGGTTATCAACCCTACATGGATCTGTTCATGCTTTGAAAGACTTTATAAAATAAATAACAATTTTCTTTTACTTTTCTTTGATATCTTTTTCTGTTGCTGAGATAGTCGATAATAGAAATCACGAAAGGACGACGTCATCATCCTAGTAAAAAGTCAAATCATGAAATAAAGAATATCTCTGTGACAAAATGCTCAAAATTTTGTTGCAAGGAAAAACAGGCAAGTTTGGTATGTTTGATGGTGTTGCCATGGAAAACAAATGTATGGATGTTGTTTCATTTCTGGTGCTTTTTACACTTATGAAAATCGCTACCAGGTCTATTATTATGATACAAAGTTACTAAAAATATTTGTGGCTATGTAAATATAGATTAGCTATACGGAAAAAAGTGTGAAGAAAAGCATGAACCGTAGATGAGTACTTCTCACACTTCCTGTTTGATAATGGGCGATACACAACTGTCAATTAAATGAATCGTTAGAGTATGTAAAGGTACATAAGATCGAACCGTTTGAAGTTACATGGGGACGATTGAGTGATGGTACTACTTTCTGAACAAGACGCTTTAAGAACGTAAATTAGTTTGCCTGTATGATGCGCAAAGCAACAACTGGACAGCTTGTCAGTTATGCAATGTTAGCGATACGATCATGATAGGCTGCACAGAAGATTGATTTCGTTTAACTAGTCTGAACAGACCTCCTACTTTTTTATGCATTACGCTTAAAAGCACGAGCCGTAGACGAGTGTTTCTCTCTGTACTTCCCGTTTCATAATTACAGAGTATGTATTTTTAAAGGTATTTGAAAACAGCCGTTAGAAGTAACATGAAAACGAATGATTAAGGGTTCTCTATTTCTGAACAAGCCTTAACTGATTTATTTGTGTACTGCGCAGGGCAAGAACGAGACAACTCGTCAGTTATGCAATTAGTTAGCTATACGATCATGATAAGTTGCACAGAAAAGAATGATTCCGGCGCGTTTAATTTGTCCAACGGGACCTACTAGCTTAGTATTCCCATATTAATACCAAAACAATCACAGACCCCGCTATCTAAGAATAGAAAAGAGTGGTTTTTCCCACTAAAAGCAGTAGCCCATCATGTATGCGGGCATGTATGTCACCGCGTGTACTACTTGGCCTAATTGTTACGACAAGATCAAGACATTCAAAGTATACCAAAAACAAAAAACAAAAACAAAAAAAAAAAACAGCTAAAAAATGTATTAAAAACAAAACCGTTGCGATGATCTTATAGTTTTGTTCAGCTGATGTTTCTTATATATATTCGAATGATTAATTTTTTAAGGTGGATAACTAGTACTTTACGCTAGCTGATCGATGACGACTGTTTTCTACTGCTTTGAAATGTATAGGATCGCCAATTGGGTAAATATTTACGATAATAAGCTTACCCTAAACTTGTGTAAAAGCAAATGTATGCTCATTGGTAGCGATAGAATGACGATTTTATTTGGTCCATGAAACAAAGTTGTATAATTAGGAAATAAAAGCCGTCAAAGTAAAGCAAGGGAAAACAATGGAATTTGTATCCTGCTATGTATAGAGTACTCAAGTTTGACGTCCACATTCCCTTTTAAGCGTAATGCATAACAGGTAGGAGGTCTGTTCACACGAGTTAAACGAAATCATTCTTTTCTGTGCAACTTATCATGGTCATGCATATTGCTAACATTGCATAAATGATAAGCTTTCCAGTTCTAGCCCTGCGCATTATACAGGCATCCCAGTTTGCGCTCTTAAAGCGTCTTGTTCAGAAATAGATAGAGTACCATGCATAAAGTAATGCGGAAATCATTGGTTCCCATGTACGTAGTAACGGTTCTCACATACCTTTAAATACATACTCTATAATTATCAAACGGGAACTCGCATACGGTTCGTGCTTTTTAAAGCGTAATGCATAAGAGGTAGAACGTCATTATTCTCTGCGAATTTTTTAATGGTCGTATCGCTAACCTTGCAATCATCAATCAACCTTCAGTCAGTACCATCACTCAATCGTCCACATGTAACTTCTAACGGTTCTTACGTATCTCTATATACTCTAACGATTTCTTTATTAGTATTATTATCAACTAGGAAGCGTGAGAAACACTCATCTACGGTTCGTGCTTCTCTTTTAATTAACGCTTTTTGTGTTTGCTTAATCGGCTCTATCAAGAGAGCAATTATATTTATGCTCTCTTGGATCTATAGATATAAAAATATATTTGCCAGAACTATTTTTAGTAACGTTGCATCTTTATAAGAAAACTGGTTTCGACAGTGATTTCCAACAGTCCTTACAGGGCATTTGTAGAGGCAAGAGCTCATCAGCGAGTTTAGAAGCTAAAATATAAAGGTACGAGTAGTTTTAAAAAGGCTGTTACAGGCGTATTGAATGCTTGTTTCTGAACTTTGATTTCAGCTTCGTCTTTCCTCTGACATTTAAACCTAAAATTATACTAAAGCAATTATTCAATATGGGTAAATTTATTTATTTTGCCGTTTAAAGACTCGCGGCTTGGTAAATATTCCCCGATATTCACTTCGCCTTCGGTGAATTAAATTGTTTATTGGTTTAGTCTCGTTTTGGTTAAGAAAGGACCAGAGACTCTGCATGGTTATAGTTACTGAGTGACCCGCTGAGCTGAGTCTTCGGTAATGCCATTTTTAAATCGGCCTCTCCTTGTTTTTCAAGTTTGTATATTTTTTACAATTATTATTTATTTATTCATATTTTATATTTATAATCATATAATAATTATTATAGTCAGCGTATTTGATATCGACTAGCCTTGCACATGATCACTAGTTCGCATTTTTCGTGACAATTAATCAGTATATTTATTATCTTAATTTATTTTATCTAATGTGCGTCCTTATGGGAAGTTGTGCCTATTATGGGAATTAGAGTCCCGTTCGCGCTCTCCCTATTGGGTAGTCTTTCACAATTATTTTTTCATTGTTCTACTACTCATGCATACATGTACCTTAGTTATAGCTACTACCCAATAAAGTTGGAAAGAAAAAAAAATACCTAGGCCGATTCACAGCAGCTTTTCACGGTGAAAATTTATATAGCTGTATGTAAAAGTGTACAAAATTTGGTTACCTTACTAGTTTATTTACCCCATTCTTCTTACCATTTTCTACCTACAGGAAATCATCAAGAAAACTTATTCATTTTCATTTTGCGTCCACTAAGAGAACAGATTTGCATCAAGAATTTTCTGATCAATACGGTTGCAACATGAAGCTCGAGCTTCTCTTGGTAATAATCCTAGCATGTACCGCCGCAGTCTTCAGGTCAACCAACGCCATCACTCTGCCTTTTGAAGTCGAAGAAACCCTCTTCGAACTCATGGGTACCAATGACATCTCCAAGATCAACAACAGATCCATTATACCGATCTACCGCAAAGACCTAGACCCTAACTACATCGCCTACTATGAGATCAGCCATGGCAAGAAGTTCCTCGTTCTGTCAGCGGGACCAAAAACAGGGGATTACCGAAATGCTGAATCTGGACCAAGACCTTCACCAACTGAAGTCCTTGTCAACCAAGCAAGAAAAGCTGGACAGAAATGCCACAAGTTTTTCCGGTTAACTTCCATTGGATTGTACATGTGTGAAAACAAGAAGGGCGTTGCTGTAGCGGCTACTTTTGACTGGTCTGCTGATGCACCGGTTAGTGTTACTGATTGTTTTTTGTTTTTGCCAAGTGCCCATATACACATCTATTTCAAAAAACGCTTTCTTGATAGGCAATAGGCGAAAAGCGATAGGAGATAGGTCATTCCAAGATCCAAGAATAGCTGGAATGACTTGTGTTTCTGCTTCTTATTCTCCTCAAGAACATGGACCTTAGTGTTAAGACTGATTCAATGTTCTTTGTATTCAACGAAACCATTTCCGTCTCGAAATGACCTATCGCCTATCGCCTTTGGCGATGACAACGTTTTTCGAAATACGTAACAATAATTCAGACTAATCAACAACTGAAACTTACACTATAATCTCGTATACATATAGGTTACGGATTGGAGGAAGCTTCAGAAAATGGTCCAAAAAAGCTTAGATGACTTCAAGAAAAATTGGAAAGAACACGCAGCATCAGTGAAAGATGAGTGGAAAACATCAAAAAGGAAAAAAAGCAATCAAAGTCCAGGCAGTGCCTACAACGCGGAGATCGTTTCTCCTGGATCAACTGCAAAGGTTGCTCTGGAAAAGAACCACAAACAGATCTCCATCCATGCTATTCCAGAAAAACGACAGCAAGAACTGTGTGCGATACTTGTAGATGTTTGCAAGGCTAGCCAGACCCATGTGAACCCCAAGCTAATCCATCAAACGAAGAACGGCATCGGGTACCTTCAGTTCGAAGTAATGGAAGACAAGAAGCTAGTGCACAAGATACTTCGAAACAGAGAAATCTCGTTCTATTTCAAAATCAAGGCATCAGACGGAGAACAGCTCTTAAAATATTTCTCTGTTGACCTCAGCTCTCATCGGAATCGTCGCTGGTCTTCATGGAGTCGTTGGTCGATACAGAAAGAATACCTCTTCCCTGACTACAACCAACATAAGTGCTGTGGATGCTACTCTGGTTGTGGTCCTGTTGCGTGGGCGCAAATCCTCGGCTACTATGATCGTCTTGCCTACTACAGCCCTTCATCAGGTTTCAGTGGGCGTTTCTGTACCTGTCAAGATGCAGGAATCTCACATGGGACTGATCGGAGATGTATTGCACCAAAAAAAATTGATTCAAAAGTCAGAAAGTATATCGAAGGAATTCGCAAGATGCTCGGAACGTTTTGCTTATTTGGCGGAGGAGCAACCAAGCCCAGTCAGATGAGAAATATAATAAAGTTTTATCGCGCCAGAGGAATTGGTGGACGAGTGTACAGACATTACCACGCCTTCTCCTGGACAGGATTGCAGAAGAAGTGGATCCTAGACCGTGCAGTCAACCACGTGAAAGCCGGTTATCCAGCCATTATCGGTGTCTGGGTGAAGGGTAAAAAGAAGAAAGCCATGCACTATCCAGTCGTAACCCGCTACATGGAGAGGTACAGAAAATATAAGAAGTGCTTTCTGTGGTGGTGCAAGACAAAAACATCTTGGCAAAAGTACTTCTACCTCCACATGGGCTGGGGAGGTCAAGATAATGGATGGTATAGAGCTTCTAAGGCCTTCGCAGCCTTCGCCGCCAGAAAACATTGAGATTGACATAGTGGCCAATACTGAGAACTGCAGACGATCAAACTAGCGTTAAAGTAATGACAAATCACTAAGAATGGATCAATACTGAGTACATAAGCAATTTAGACCGGTAAAATACAAGTTAGTTGTACGAGTGGGCAAATGATATAAAATTAAAAGGATTGATTAATGAATAACTTATAAAGAATTAAGAAATGCAATGAAAACGCTAAGATCAACACACAGACCACTTCTGAGATTTGATGAATATTTACGAGATAACTAAGCAGCTATAACCCATTGTTCAAATAGTTTAAGGTCATTGTACGAGTGGATAAGCAAATAAAATGGAAACCGAATGAAATAATAATGAATAAAGGATTAAAGGATGCATGAATTGCAAAGTTTTGGGCTGTTGTCTTGCTCAATACCTGGGAATCTTTTTGTTTTGTAACCGGAGTTTAATGTATCGAAAAACAAATTCCAGTTCGTCAGAAAAGGAGACCATATAATTTAAAAAGGGATCTAATAACAGTATAGAAACCAATTCTAACTTACTGGCGTATTTTCTTGTCGGCTCATCTTTATTCAGTGCACCATGATGTTTGGAGTTCAGCTTCTTCTGCTCGTGGAAGTGAACGGCCACGATATGACTGGTTGCCATTGCAATAAAGCCTTGCATTCAGGTTTGTCGCTTCTATAAAAGCCACACAATGTCTTACCATCGTTCCTTCTGCGTTTAAAGTTCGTTAAAGCAGGAATTTACAAATTTAGACTCAAGATACGTATGTGCAGTGTAGGAACACTCTTGGCCTTGACCACTCTCATTTGAGAGACCGCTGGAGAGCGGGCTCAACTATATAGGAAAAATAAGAACTTTTTTCTGAATTGCCAAATACCTGCTCTAATCAGTAGTATTTGCCCAAACATTCTAAAATGATGGGGTTTGTTTTTTTAATTAGATGAATATTTCTACAATCGTTCCTAGTTTGTCCCTCGTTAATTTGAAAGAAATAAAAAGTGTTACAGCAATTAACTCTTTTCATGTAATTAGTATATTGTTTCAGATAGAATACACTAAATATAGAAAAAATAATTACAAATTAACTGTTATAAATCTCGCGTTCTGACTGGTTGTGAGCGCGTGCTTAATGAGAGCACACAGCAAGCGCGTGCACTTTTAGTTGCGTCATTCCTATCTCAAATAACGGTTATTGTAATTTTTATATTATAAAAGAAATAGAATCTTGCTTGCTGTGCTGTGTGGAGTCATAAAGCACTTCAGGGATCGGCAGAAAACTCGAGAAGTGTCGAGAAGCACTGAGCTACGCGTCGTGTACTTCTCTCGTGTTCTGCCAACCCCCGCGTGCTTTAACTGCACACAGAACGTGCGCGCTTTTTTTATTTCTTCATTATTAATTCTATTTTAGACAATGTCTCTATAACCCACAATGCACTTCGTTCTTGGAATGCACTATTCAGTATTGAACCTTTTTTGAAATATATACCAAATGAATATATGGGAAATACATATACCTATTTATGAACAAGACCTTATATTACTTTTCAGTGTATGTATTACAAGAAGGCTCAGTTTTTCAATGGTATACATATATCAATTAAAAGCAGGAATGCTTTTGTTGGTATTATAAAATAAAGAATAAGTGAAAAAATGAGAAAAAGAAAGAGATTAAAGATGAAAAGAGAGTAAAGGGACAAAAAGGGTTCCCAGCTAGCAGGGTCTCCCTCATTAAGAGATGAAAATTGAAAAAAAGGAAAGTATGAATGAACAAGAGAGAATAAAATGAATGATTAAATTAAGAGACTTCCAATTATTATTAGCAAATAAATGGAAGTTTGAAGTTATCACCTTGGTTAGTATAATTTTAGAATTCAATACAAGGTTTCCCTGAGATTATATTCACTGCTTGAGTGATGATTATACGTTTTTTCAAAGTTTGTATTATAAAATTTCCCAAACGTTTTTTAAAAATCCTGAATCTTTTCTCTAATTTATTCAATTCTAAAATTACACTAGGAGAATTATTCAACTCAGGATTTTCAATGAAAATTCAATGGTGAATATTAACCTCGCCGCTTGAAGGCTCGTGGCTCAGTAAATATTCACTTTGTCTGTGACGAACGATTGCTAAATATTCTTCCCCCATTGTGTAAATCAGTGCAATACTGATTGAATCATATTTGAGTATTTGATATTTATATCTACATTACAAATCGTAGTAGCATAAATGCAAAAACATCTTCAAAAACCATCGATGTTAAACATAAAAATAAAGATATCCATGGTATATATATTATTGAATATATGATTACAAACAAATATATATAATTCTCG
The DNA here is from genome assembly GCF_029948245.1 of Actinia tenebrosa. Lineage (NCBI taxonomy): Eukaryota > Metazoa > Cnidaria > Anthozoa > Actiniaria > Actiniidae > Actinia > Actinia tenebrosa. The sequence continues at coordinate 2,584,230 of NW_028292571.1, read as the reverse complement.
TTATTATTCATCCTTTTTGATTTGACCATCTTAAATTTTGTCAGTAAAATATTGTCACCAAAAATAACCCCACCCCTCCCCTCTAAAAATTATCCTTCCCCACCCTAATGTAGAAAGTGTTGTGTGCTGAATACATTTAAATCACTCATAAAAAGATCCCTGAAATCTTTTATAAGATTGGCCCCTTTATAAAATACGACCCTTAAAAATATTTACCCTCCCCTCCCTTCCCACTAAAAAGATTTACTCTATATTCATTTGTCTTCTCATGTGCAACTATTAAACCTATTAATGGTACTCAAGGGAATGAAATGTGGTCTGTAATGGGAAAACAGTGGATTAGGCCTAATATTGTGGATTGATTGGAGTTTGATAGGAAAAAATAAAAGAATTGACACAATTCCATTGAGAAAAGTGTGATTTCGTTTGTTTTTTGCCTGGTCGTCCTGCAGCCAAGATAATTTTGAAAAGGTCTCTGTTTTGGTTTGTCACAAAATAGGCGACTTGCACTAAGAGGTCACGTGATCAAATCGGCTATTGTGGCTGGCATTCTACAGGAGTGCAGCCGACGAAACAAGCCTAAACACTTCTTAGGTCTTCACATCGTAGCACAAAAAAATATCATATTTTTTCTCTTCTTGGCGAGTTAATAGCAAAAATCTACTTTAGATATCTACTAACAATATATTTCTTGCAAGAAAAGGGGATTTTTATAGTCATTTAGTGCGCTAGCTTACCTTTTATCACCCAAAAAAACTACCCGAATCTGCCTTTTTTTTTTTTTTACATTCTCGCATAGCTAAAAACCTGTAGAATGCCAGCCACAATGGCCGATTTGATCATGTGACCTCTTAGTGCAAGTCGCCTATTGCTTCTCTACTCTGGTGCTTTTGTCAAGCACTATTATATTATGTATAGTAATAGCTTTCGTTCAGATGAGTCGGCTATTCTTGAGGTAATGAATGACTGTGGTATAGACGAATGAATACTGCCCAAAATTGGCTACCAGTTGCATCCTCTGGCGACGAAGTTGAACAAGAGTCCGATGAATGTTTATACGCTGTGGATCAACAAGAGGACACCAGTTTAAAATCACTTTTTGAAACTTCGCAAAAGGTTTAAAATTTTATCGAATCCTGAAACAACATGGCTAACTCAAAGATCGAATTGGAATTTGTCGCGTTGAATTTTGAGGAGGGGGGAAAACCAGAGAACCCCTGAATCAAGTGAGAGGTCTAACAAACTCTACTCACATGTGATGCCGAGTACAGGAATTTAACACGAGACCCCAGGGGAGATGCAAGCGCACTACTGCTACACCACTCTTGGCCCTTAAAAGTGTCATCTTTTATTTCACAACATGTGGCAAAACTGTTATCACTTTCTATCTCCTAAACCTCTCATTCCTCACCGCAAATCCAAATATTCTATATAGGGTTATACAGCAGCCATGTAGCAGAACAAAATCAATAGGGATTTCTCGTTTGAGAAATGAAATCTCGAGCTCTTGCCATTCAAAATAATGCATTGTTCCTTTCATACAACGTGGCTACCTAGAAAACCATTTATAGGTTGCCAGAGCATTAATTTATTGGTAGGAATAAAATAATGTACCATATACGACGTTCCTAACCCCAGTTTAAAAGTCATAATCGAATCACAGCACTATGTATATCTTGATCCTTTTGAGATTTAATGCAATTTTGAAAATTTTATTCCGTAGATCCTTCGTGCCATGCTAGAATTTTAATATCTTGAACATGGCATTTTTTAGCAGAAAAAAGGATGATGAGATTTTCCACAAAAAGAAAGGGCTTTTCTAACCTGATTGTTTTGTATACAGGCGATCATTAGATCTGTTAGTATTATAACACCAGTTCTCCCAACACCGGCTGTACAGTGTACGACTATTGGAGGCTTCTCTTCACCGTGTGGTAGGCTGCTGTTGGTCAGATGCCGTAACGATTCCATTTGATCGAGGAATTCTAGAAACAAAGAAAAAACAGTTACTACAAAAACATTTGTGGGTATACGAAATATTTCCAGTTGTCTTAAAAGATGAGATTATAGAAGGCGTAGGAAGGGGTAGCCTCCTTTGCAGCCGATCTTTGCGTGACGACCCTAAAAACAGCTGCAAAGGAGGCTAAGGAAGGGGGGGATCCCCCAAAGTTTGACTAAAAATGGCAAATTTTATTTTAATTCCTATTTTGTTGGTCTGCCTGTGGATTTAGCGAGAATTTTCGCGCCACAACGCGTGTGCGTTGGTACTCTCGCTACGCCACTGAGATAATGTAGGCATAAAGTTTAATTTATATAGGCGAAGAATCTAATGCCCTGTCAACACGATACCAATGCAAATGCAAATGTAAGAGTAAGCGCAAGCAAAAAGGAACGGCAATTTAAAATGTGATTTAAATTTTTTTTAGCGTGAATATGTGTTTGCACTAATTCAAATTTAATTGCAGATTCGACTTTAACCGCCGCCAGTTATATTGCTAAAAGCGTCGGTCTGTTGTGCAGGAGGTCGTGGTTCAAGCCTAGGCCAGACCAACATTCAGGGTCTTAAAGTAACTGAGGACAAGGTGCTGCCTTTGTAATTACATCTGCAAATGGTTAGTCCCGTCCCAAATCAACTAAAGACGTTAAAAGAGGACCACCAGTTTTTGTATCAGTGACGTTACACGAAAAATATTACTTATGTTTGCGCTAATATTTGCGCTTGCATTGGCTTTTCTCTGTGAAGCAGGATCAACAGAATTTGTAAAAGAATAAAACAAAGAGAAAGAACATGACAGCAAGGATATAAAATAAAACTTTGAATAAAAATAACAATACCTAGGAAGTTGGTAGGGTCATCTGGTATCTTGTGGTCTGGCCAATCAGTAAACTGCAAGTGATAAAGAGTTCGTTCTTGTTTCGAAGGTACATGGCGTAGCTTCATGAGCCGGATTTTGTATGGAGAAGCGTCTTGTATATGTTCAGTAACTATTTGACAGTGCCCGTAGGTTTCTTGTCGACCGACTTCTTCCGGCCAGTAACGCATGCAGTTTGAACCACTTGTCACCTAGAGAAGATGAATCAAAGATTCAGGTTAGGGATGTCTCTGCAATATCATCTGTATTTTCAAAGTTACTGACACGCATACTGTTTCCAAATCTAAATGTTTTTTCCAGGAAGAGTACATGGTGGTAGTGATTCTGTGCTGGTAATGTAGTAACATGGTGATGGTGTGGTGGTGGTGTGGTGGTGATGGTGGTGTGGTGGTGGTAATGATGAACAAAAAGGACAACAAAAGACAACAACAAAAAAGTTACGAAAATCCCGATGTCACGAAAATAACTTACTTTTTCTTCGGTTGCCATGACGACCAGACGAACATTTTGCTCCCAGACCATCTGCCAGAAATCATTTACTGTTTTGTCCATGGGGCCCTGGGAAGCGATGTACTTGTACAAAGTTCGACCTATCTTCATCTAAAGACAATTTTTGTTTTGTTATAATGCTGCACAATTAGACTGCTTCTTATTAACACGTGCAGATTAATGAATTATTTATTTCTAGTATTTAGAAGAGCAATAAACCAAGAACTAAGAATCGTCGTCACGAAGAAGTAGGTTTTAGTGGACGTCGATCAAGGCGTTTCCATGACATTCCATAGGCACGTGCCCTTGAAAACAATGTGTTTTCCCGCCAACAATGCCGTGGAAACACTTCCATTGACGTCCACTAAAGCCATTATAGTTGTGAAGGCAAAATTGTAGGATTTCGCGCATGTGACTTGATGCGTTAGATACCAGTTGGGTATTTCAAAAATGATAAGTTATTTACGATAAGTAAATGATTCAAAGCCCTACATACCTTGATATGGTTTGCATTGATATAATCATTGTTAAATACGTTATTACGAGGATTCAAATGTACCCTCGTTTCCTGCGAAATAAAAAAAAATCAAATTTTTAAGTCTATTTACTTCTTTTTTTACTTTATTATATAAAACAGTATAATGCTTCTACAACTAGTACAAAGAATCCGTGGATTACCGTGTCCTGACTTTGATCAGCGAAGAGGAAGTTTCAGGGTATAGACAAAATTGAAAGTTATTGAGCGAAAGGAAAACGCGCCTGGCATGCTTGAGAGATGGGCGGGAAAAAGCTACGTCGCGAATAGGATATGTTCCCATCATGCTTCTGGATGGTCAGCGGTTTGTTGCCTTGGCAACGACAGAATAATTTCAAAGTTATCAAGATCGTTCGGATGGTACCTCATAGGGAAGAATATCGTTGTATCGATTTTTAGTTTCGTTTGTGAGTAAACTACCAGTCGATACGGATAGATTCTGCAAAAAGAAATATATAAATCATTAATTAAAATGATCCAGTCATAACATGAGTTAGCGGTTGCGCATAAATATGGATACAATAGTAAAAAATCTTATTCTCAAGAGAATGACACCTGTTTTGAAATGGGAAAACATTACTCCCAAGCCGAACGGACTAACGTCCTAAACCATGTCAGTTCAGTTACAAACTTTTTACATGGTGTGTTTAAGTTTCCTTCTCATTATTCACTTATAGAACAGTTTTCGTACGACTGTGAAAAAGTCCTATTCGTGCCTTACCGCGACCGTGATGTTTTCTAGAATTTTGATTGGGGATTTTTTTCTCGCGCAATGTGAGTGGTCTGACAGTACCTTGATTTTGGCGTGACCGTGTCCGCGCCGTGTTCATACCGTGTTTCGGGCATTTGATTGGATAGAGGGTATTAGAGAATATAGATTCTCGAGATATGTGATTAGGCTGACATAAGCCTCGACGTGTTATGACCGTGTTCGTGCCGTGATCTTTTCACACTCATGCGAAAACTGCTCTATGTATTCAATACACCCACACAGTACCAAACTATTACCCATAGTAGTAATCATTAGAAAAGTGAGGTAGAGAAAAGCACAATGTACGAGAGAAGAACTTACCTCGCTTCGCCTTCCGATTTTCTGAAATTCTGTAAACACTTGGCCTTCAGCGAGGTTCTTTTTCAGTTCTTTAAGCTGCAAATAAGAAGAAAAAATACATTTGAAAGAATTGACAAACAAACAAAAAAAAAAAAAAAAAAAAAAAGAAAAAAACAACAATCAACTAAGAATGAGCGAGCGCGCGAGCAAGCAAGCGAGGAGCAGGCTTAGCTCAGTTCGTTTGTATGCGGCCTTCGGAGCCAGTTGGAGATCCTCGAATTCGCTTCAATCCTACGGATTTCCAATTCTGTTTCGACTTCTCTCTAATCCGTGTAGCTTCAGCTTTGAATACTCAGAACACTAATGGAGAGAGGGGGCAAAGAGCGCAACGTCGGCTTCCTGGGTTACCTATAGCGAGTGAACAAATGTTCTAGTTGAACTAGAAAGTAGTATAGGGAATGGGGGTTCCAGCGCAATCTCAACACGGGCAAGACCCGTGTCAAAAATCCACCTACGGAAACAACCCACTCCAAGTGTGGTTGGGGGCAACAGCGCAAATATGTTAGTCTATATATGGAGTGCGAAGAATGTAAGAGAACTTTTAAGAAAGAAGCGGATTTGAAAAAGCATTTGAAAATGAAGACGAAGTGTATGAGCAGTTATGATTGTGGATGTGGTAAGAAGTTTGAGACTAAGGTTAAATTGTTTTGGCATTGTCAGGACTGTGAGTACGACTACGACGACTTAAAAAGTGCTTGGTATTAGGTATAAAATATTTCCTATTATATAGATGGAATCCCAAAGCAACTTCAGCACGGTGTCAATACCCGGTAACGGTGAGATTGACGTTAGACAGTTTTGGCGTCAGTCAGAAAGGAAGGTTAAAAGGACTCTCCGAAAAGGTATAGAAGAATTAGGAGCCCTGAAAGCGAGCATAATGGTAGAAGTAAGTTTGTCAAAAGACGAGGTAATGACGACAGCAATGTTGCGATCAAAGTCGTTAGTGATATTAGAATCCACGAATCTGGATAGGTCACTCAGTGAAGCCTTAGAAGCAATAATGGAGTCGCTGTCTAACTACACGAAAGAAGGATCGGGTTGGACAGTAGAGGAGGTTGAAGGAATAGAGATAAGTATAGCCAGGTACGTACCCATACGAGGGGGGAGTTACGTACCGCTACCAACGTGGGTAGAAAGGAAGAAGGCTATTGTAAACGTGAAGAATGAAGACAATCGATGCTTTATGTGGGCAATCAGGTCTGCACTGTATCCAGCAGAGAAGGATCCCTGTAGGACAAGTAAGTATCCCACAGATGATTTAGAGTGGGATGGTGTGGAATTTCCCATGCAGTTGATAGACATCCCCATATTTGAGGAAATAAACGATCTAGCAATTAACGTTTACGGAGTCAGAGAGCAGACGATAGTACCGTTAGTTCTGTCAAAAAGTAAAGGAGAGCGCGTACATTTATTCTACCACGGCGGACACTACTCATGGGTTAAACACATTAGCAGACTATTCTACAGACATACTAAGCACAAAGGCAAAAAGTACTTCTGTGACTGCTGCTTGCTGTCATTTACATCCTTAAATACCCTAAAGAAACACGATGAGATCTGCCGCGGAGTCGAAGAAGTGGCGCAACGGATCCAGATGCCCACCAACAAAGAGCTTTCATACGCAGACCATCAAAAGCAGATGCAAGTGCCTTACGTGATATATGCAGACTTCGAAGCGTTGATAACTAAGGAAGAGCAGAAACGTGGCGCCACGAATAAGGTAGGATTACACGAGATCTGCTCCTTTGGTTACATAGTAGTCAGATCAGACGGTAAAGCAAACCCTCCTGTGATTTACCGAGGTAAGAACGCAGCTAATGAGTTTCTAGAAGCATTGCGAGAAGAGGAGGGGGAGATAAGAGAACAATTAAGACGTCCAAAGAAGATGGAATTTACCAAAGAGAACCAGGAGGCTTTTAACAAGGCAAAAAAATGCCACATTTGCCAACATACGCTTCTTCAGTTTGGAAGACGAGCCAAGAAAGCGTGGGATGAAGATGGAAAGTATCTAGGAGAAGCTCATTTTAAATGCGGGAAGTATGCTAAGAAAGGTGAGAAGCCGGGAAAGCCCTCCACGCACTGCATTCACTGCCACAAAGCATTTGTTGAGGATTTCTATGTGGATAAGGTTAGGGATCACTGCCACATCACTGGTAAATACAGAGGAGCGGCTCATTGGAAATGCAATATAAACTTCAAAGTAAATCCAGATATGGAGATTCCGGTGTTCTTTCACAACCTCCGCGGTTACGACTCCCATTTGCTACTACAAGGAACAGACGGCTCCGACGTCAAATGCATACCCAACAACAAAGAGCGCTACATGTCCGTAACTGTGGGTAAGCTAAAGTTCTTAGATTCGCAGCAGTTTATGGCGGACTCCTTGGCAAACCTCGTAAAGTATAACACCAACTTTCCCATTTCCAGTCAATATGGTGCGGAAAGGAAAGGAGTCTACCCATACGAATACATGGATTCCTGGGATCGATTCAAAGAGTCCCTACCACCCAAAGATCGCTTCTACAGCACCCTAAACGAGTCCGGCATAAAGGATGAGGAGTACCAGCATGCGTTAGACGTGTGGGAAAAGTACTCCTGTGAGAACATGGGGGACTACCACGACATCTACCTAAGGTCTGACGTAGTGCTGCTTGCAGACGTTTTCCAAAGCTTCAGAAAGATGGCTATGGAATATTACGGATTGGATCCCGCTAATTTCTACACGGCTCCTGGGCTCAGCTGGAGTGCTTTGTTAAAGAAGACAAATGCGCAGTTGGATCTCCTAACGGAGTACGACATGTATCGGTTTATGGAAGACGGTATTCGTGGCGGCGTATGCGGACCCAGCCGACGTTACGCCCGCGCAAACAACCCCTTAGTAGAGCACGACCCAGAGAAACCAACCACATACATTTACTACCTGGATGCGAATAACCTTTATGGTTGGGCAATGTCACAGTACCTACCTGTGAGAGACTTCGAATGGGATCCAGTGAAGCCGATAGACTTCTACATGCAGGTAGGAAAGGAGGAAGACAAGGGTTACGTTTTAGAAGTGGATCTGGAGTACCCAGAGCGCCTGCACGACGAACACAATGAGTTCCCCTTAGCACCAGAAGCGATAGAGATACCATTTAAGCAGCTAAGTCCGCTGCAAAAGCAAATGTGCCCTGGTTACAAACCGTACAGGAAACTAACTATGAACCTGATGGATAAGAAGAAGTATGTGGTACATTACCGCAACCTGCAGTTCTACGTGCGACACGGAATGCGCGTAGAGAAGATCCACAGAGTCCTAAAATTCACGCAGGAACCCTGGATGCGCCCCTACATTGACTTTAACACGCAAAAGCGTACCGCAGCGAAAAATGACTTCGAGAAAAACCTCTTCAAACTGATGAACAACAGCGTGTTCGGAAAGACAATGGAGAACATCCGCAAGCGCGTAAGCGTAAAAATAGTCAGCACCAAAGAGGAAGCAGAAGCATACGTGTCACAGCCAGGCTTCGTTAGATACGTAGAAATGCTGGACTTCTACGTGATTCACATGAAAAGGGCAAACCTCTTACTAAACAAGCCCGTTTACACAGGCTTTACGGTGCTGGATCTATCGAAGCTGCTTATGTACGAGTTCTACTACGATAAGCTTAAGCCAAAGTACGGAGACCGCTGTCGCCTCCTGTACACAGACACCGACTCCCTAATTCTAGAAGTGCAAACGGAAGACGTTTACAAAGACTGCCTCCCCGACATAGACGAGTACGACACCAGCGGTTACCCGAAGGAGCACTTCCTTTACTCTGCGAAGAATAAGAAGGTAATTGGGAAGATGAAAGACGAAATGTTAGGAAAACCCATAGTAGAGTACGTGGGTCTGAAACCAAAGATGTACAGCGTGCTAAAGTTAGACGGCGTAGAAAAGAAAGCTAAAGGCGTAAAAAAATATGTGGTTAAGAAGGACATTACCCACGAGTCCTACCTCAACGTACTGCGTACGCGTAAGGAACAGCGACATAAGATGAACAGCCTGCGCAGCTACGGACATCAAATACACAACGTTACGCAGGAGAAGGTGTCACTGTCTGCATTTGACGGTAAGAGGTGGATGTGTGATGATGGTATCCATACGATAGCATTCGGACATCACACGATAAGCAGTTCTTCTTTGACGAACCCACGCGTGGGACCATCATGAAGATAATACAAGATGGGCTGACCCTTCTTAGCTATCGCACTTCGGATCTGGTAAGTTTCCAAAGACCAATTAGGATCCGTAGCTCTTTTGGATCCTCCTTCTAATTCACCCGACTCATAGAGATATCGAACCGTGACATCGCCTAATCTTTTTTCCTGGGGGAAGACCGCCCTCGAACTTCTGATGAAGGACTTGTGTTCCACGTGTTTCTTTTTTATGGCATCCTTGGGTTTCATTCCCGTAGCCCTGGCCGCCTCGTTGTTCGAAGCTGCGACGACCTGGGGGAGCCTCTGAGTCCATTCCCTGTTGCGTTTGGAGGGATCTTCCAGCTCTTTCCAATACTGGTACCCAAAGAGACGCTCGGCCAAGGTCTTATTGAATCTTTCGACGATGCTCTGACCCCTGTGGTACTCTGCTTTAGCTCTTCTAATCTTAGTGTCGTGGTCTTTCAGGGTCTTGGTAACCACGCCCATAAACTCCGTCCCCGCATCCACTTGCAGCAGCTTAGGCCATTTCAAGACGCGCTTATAAACCCTACCTAGGGCTTCTGCGACTTCCCCAGAATCCTTGCTGGTTATAGGTTCGGCGTCCTTGTATCTGCTTGCGATATCGACTACGGTCAAAGCGTACCTATAGGTCTTCTTTCTCACCTTGTCGTGCGGTAAGAAAAGCAAATCCGCCTGATGAACTTCATTGGGGGTATTTACGGTGAAGCTGGGCCTGGGAATGTACTTAGGCACGGGAAGATAAACCTGCCAGAGGGTTTGTTTTTTCAACCAGTTCTTAGCCGTTTCGTCTGATACCCTGGCCGCGGTCGCGAGTTTCTTGATAGCTGACGCTCCTCTCCAATAGCCTTCCGGCCCATAGTAAATCCTTTTAAGTTTGTCCTCTACGCGGCCCATTATATGAATTCCAAAACAAGATTGATCTTGCGTCCGTTGAAATCCACCGTCTCTCCGTCCACTTTAATGGTAATGTTTATGCTTTCTACCAAATTAGACAAATCATATTCCAAAGAAATGGGAGTGTATTCTACTGGGTCAAATGGATTACCTTTGGGTAGAAACTTGGACATAAGAGAAGACTTTTCTCCATTGTTGTAACTATGAACCAAGTCGCAATAGACTTCGTAAGAGGATGCGACTTTCCATTTCACATCATATGTACTGCCGCTATTTATCGTGGTACTAGTAAGGCCCAGGAGTTCTACCAATGAACTGTCCTTTAGATTGGCGCTTCCACTATTTTTCTTGAATGTCATTTCATGGGGTAATCCTGTGGTAAGAGTATATCCATGCTTTGCTAGCTCCTTAGCCAGTGTTATGGGGGTGTAATGGGAATCTGGTATTTTTGGTTTGGTGCCGGAAGTTCCGATGACAAAGCCATTAATTAAATTATACCAAGAATTATACAAAGAGCAACTAACCAACCGAACCTTACAGGCTTTGATGGGGGGATTCAGATAAGTGGTAAAGTTATTCTTGTCGCTTTCCAAAAAGACGATCATATATTACAGGGGACAAGTCCCCTTCGTTAGAGCAGATACGCCAAGGCCACGCCTCCTGCCAGCCCTGCGACTCCTACAAAGACCAACTCATTGTCTTTTTGTTTCTTAGAAGGCTGGTAGTAATTCTTGAACTGAGGCTTTCTTAACCCCGTTAATGCCGCGGGGTGTGCTTGCGCATAAAGTTTGAAGGCGTAGTCTGTGTTTTCGAAGTTCTTATCCGCCTGCATCTTGTCTTGGTAGTTCTTGTCCAACCAATCCCTGTAAGCTTGTCTTTTTTCATTCCAAGTTGCCACGTCCCGCTGATATTTCTCCAGCGCTAAGTCGTGTCTCTTCCTTTCGGCGGCCAAATCTCCGCTGCGATCACCTCTAACTAATCTATCCAAATATTGACCACCATAATTAGCTCCAGTGAATGCTAAGGCTGCAATAACTCCACCTGCGACCACGCTAGCCATTTATACATTAGGGATGTACTTTTCCTTCCGTAGGTAATCCTTTACCATGATAGCCCCGCCAACGGCAGCGGTCATCTTAGCGAAATTAGCGAAGCTCTTGCTTGGGTCTTCAGTAAAGTCTTCTTTGAGCACTTTCTTACCTACCCAACCAATACCCGCAACGATGGAAGTAATGATAGCTGCCTCTTCAACAGTTTTCAATAACGCGGTTGACATTATATTACAAAGCGAGAAGGAAAATCTAGGTCGCCACGGGACGTGGTGATAAATCTACTCCATTTCAGGGATCTTACTTTTTCTAACCTCCACAGGTGCGCGATACGTTGGTGGTTCTACCTTTTTCGTTGCCCGCCATTGTAAGTAGAGGCTGCCTGCTGCTATAGCGACTCCTAACGCGCCAATGACGTATCCCGGATTAATAAAGGATTCCTCTTCTTTTTCCTCCACCTTTTCTTCTTTTTTGGCTTTGTTCTTCCTGTTCATCTCCGCGAGCTTCTTTCCGGCAGCGACTCTGCCCGGAGATTTAGCCTTGGTAATCTTGGTATCTTCTACGGGAGCCTTTTCTGGTTGTTCTTCGGTGCCACTCATCTTATATTAAGGGACTTGAAGGACTTGACAAGTAACTTGATGACGACTTGACAATGACTTGGCAATGACTTGACAACGACTTGACTAAGTACTTGAGGTGACTTGACAACGACTTGACTAAGTACTTGAGGTGACTTGACAACGACTTGACTAGGTACTTGAGGCGACTTGATCAGGTACCTCAGCAAGTGCTGCCTGGAAGACCTTTTCGACTTCTCTGTCCTTCTTGAAGTCCTTCCAAGATGTTCCAAAGGAACCTAGTACCTCCTTCAAGTCGACGTGCTGAGCTACGTGAAGTGCCGCAGAGGCGACTGCCATTAACTTACCGCACTTCAAAGACAACCACCCACAGGTTATCTTAAGTTCTTGGGCGATAACATAGTCCTCGCTTATGTCCTTCCGCAGTTGCTCCACGTCGTCTATGGGCAGCGCAAGTCCAAGCAATTTAGTGGCAAGTCGGATAGCGGAGTCTGCTACGGCGTCCGTGGTCTTACTTGCAAGGGCAGCCTCGTACCTCTTATGGAACTTCTTAACCTCCTCTTCTGACAGCTTATTAACCTGCTCATGGGTAAGTTCCTTACCTATCATTTCTTTACACTTCCCAGAAGACACAAGAATGTTAAGTTGTTCCTTGAGGTTACTTTCATCTAACTGTGTGGGGACTTCATCTATGAGCTGCTCAATGTCCATATATGTTAACGTCATACGGAAACCTCAAAGAGAAGATCATCTTGGAATGTTGGTGCGTTTTTAAATGCCGCATGTATTCGTGCAGCTGTTCCTTGCTTATCTCACCGCCGTAGTCGCTTAAAATGGTTTCCAGGTCAGACTTGCTCGGAGTATAAAATACTACGAGAGAGCCTATGTTTTCCCTAAAGGGCTTAGAGACGCTGGTAAGCTGCTGGGAAAGCAACCAAACGCTAATGTTGTCATGTCTGCCGCTAAAGGCGAGCTTCACTAATTCGGAGGTGCGCCTTTTTACGTCGTCCCCACAGGCAATGTCATCCAATATGAGGAGCGTCTGTGTATCTTTAGGGAATTGCTTGTGCCAGAACTTCAAATGACCGGATAACTCATTAGGGTCTAAGATGTCCACAAAGAAGTCGTCATCGTTCGCGCCTATACCAGTCCAGGTGCGGTTGTTCACGTAGGTGGGGCATAATAACACGATATAGTCGAAGCGGTATCTAAAGGGTCCTAACAGCTGCTCCACGACGAACTGGGTCTTTCCGCAGCCGGTGGGTCCTACGATAAGAGCATTGCAAGGAATATGGTTTGGATCCATTTATATATAATGGAGCCTCTGGAAAAGACCATCGCCTACATGCAAGATAAATTAGATACCATTAAGATGCAAAGAGAAGAGATCGATCGATTACGGGAGCGCGTGCAAGAGCTACACGAAGAAATGTGCAATCTGAAGCGCACAGAGAGGCTTGCTGCGCTCTGGACAATGATAGGTTGGGCTAGGGATTCCCTTAAGGACTTCATGCGATACCCTCTGTGAATATATATATGGACTGCATTACATCTGAACTACCTGCTGACTGCATTGTCGTTACCCCTCCAACGCCAAAGCCTCGTAAGAAACACAGCTGCCGTCACTGTAATAAGGTATTCTCTGAAGAAGACTTCGTTGGACATTGGTGTCCCGCGGATACTAAAGCACAAAGGACTTTAGACGACGTTCGAGGAGGAGACTTGGAAGAGTAAGAGGTCGCAAAGAAGATCTTACTAAGCCCCAGCAAGAGGAATTAGCATAGGTCTTCTTTCTTATTGTTATTTTGTTAAATACTGCAAAGAGGTCTCAAGTAAGGGTCTATTTTTTATCGTCATTTTGTTAAATTACCACAGATGATATCAAAGAATGGTTAAGATGATGTCGATGATCTTACTTTAACAATTTAACAATAAAGGATAAGACCTACATCATTATCTTTTGCTGGTTTTAACAATTTAACAATAAAAAATAAGGTATATATAATGAAGTGCGTGCAATGTGATAGAGCTTTTAGTAGCAAGCAGCGACTGCAATACCATCTTTCCAAGAAAGTCTGTCAGAAGACCGTAAGTACCCTTTGCGGTGACTGCGGTAAGGAACTGTCCACTGTACAGGCCCTACGATATCACCGCGAGAACAGAGTCTGCCTCAAAGACCGTTGTCTCCGTTGCGATGAACCTCACTTCGAGGAGAACTGGCATAAATACCGCTGTCGTCGTTACCACCTCGAAGATGTCGTCTGTGAAACCCACGGAGACTTAGCCGAACGTTGTTGTCCCCACGAAACCTCCCGGGCGCTCACGCGACGTAAGAAGGAAATAGACCAGACCTTCGTATGCTTTGACGACGTCGAGGGCGTGAGATGGGAAGACAGGGAACACTGGGACGGCATTTGCGACCGATGTGGCTGTCTACGTAGCGGTCAACATATTTGGTGTTGCCTGTACGACGGACCCAAGCCCTTAGACCATTACCTTGCTGTAAGAAAAGCATGGAAAAATGAATAATATATATATAATGTTACCTTACATCGCAGCGTTCGCAGGAGGAGCCTTAATTACCATATCCACTAATTACATGACAGAAAAAATGAGGTCCGCCGAAGCAGACCAATACCTAACCGCCCACGAGGATGACTAATCACAAAGAGGATTAGCATCTACCTTCCTTTCAACGTCGAACTTCCATCGACCGTTAACCTTACCATGACTGCGTATGTGTGTGTACTCTTCACCTTGAATGACGTACCGCACGCAGTCTGGCGCCCATAGCGTGCACTCTTTACCTTCGTGTTTGAGGACCAACCTTAAGCGGCTGATGTCTTCGAAGACGACGTAATTTTTTATTTTGTATGTGATGCCTTGAACTAATTCACGCCAGTGTGTCTGTTCAACTATCATTATATCTATGAAATATTCTTTGGTGAGTCCTTAACGCCTCCTGCGTCTTAAAAGCCTTAACACACCAAGGACAAGGTACACGAATGCCTTCCGCGTAATGGTCGATCTCCCTGCATATAAGGTCGTAATCGTTGCACACCATGGTTAGGTAACCATTTGCCTCGTATTGTGCGAGTAACGCCTCTTGTTTAGGTGATAATACGCCGTTACCCTTAGGTGTCTTCAACTCCAAGCATAACCCATTATACTTTTTATGTGCATTAAGAACTAAGATGTCGGGTTGCCCCGCCTGATACCCTTTCTGCCAACATACTATCCTTTTGCTAGCTGAGTCCTGTAGTTCTCCAAGACCTGGTGCGAGCAGTAGGATAGGGTGGAATCGACGTATGTAGTTTACGACCTTCTTATGCAGGTCAAATTCATTTTCTATTTTGAATACCAACTTGTTAGGACTGTCAAAGCGCCGCTCTATTTCATACTTACCTGTTTTCCTGAGGGTAGGGAGAACGTCACCTAACACCCATTTTCTGAACTCCTTAGCTACGGACTTTTCAGATCCGAATATTAACTCATAAAGACCCATTTCAGTGATGTAAACGGAATGTGGTTGCGCATTAAGGGTGTCAGTCAGATTTACACCCTTTATAGACCTCAAAGTTACCTTGTTTTCCTCTGAGACGTGATCAGACGCCGCTTTTCTGGAATTTACGTAACCCAAGGCATCAGCCACGGACTTTGCTTTGAAATAAAGTTTATCGCCTTGCACTATGCATTGCAGTTTGGTGTTGTTGTTTTCAAATACGCGAAGCATTATATACGTAAGGGATATTTTATCCTTTCTTGGATGAGGGAGCGCAGCGCGCGAATCAATACGCAACGCTCTTTAGCTGATTCATTTCTACGCTCAACTGGGCGTCAGACACCACGAAGATGTATGCGTTGATCTTGTCTGAGTCGCCTGCGCTAGCGTTTAAGTCACGCTTGATTTCCAGGGTAATGCCGTCCTGGGTATTTACCAGACGCAATCCCTGCCCATGTAAATCCTCGTCGTTGGTGGTTCGCATGTCAATCCACAGTGCATACTTATTGGTAAAGAACTCACCGGGTGCAACTTGATCCCCAAACTTTCTTTTTATTTCCCTGTAGATGTCTGAGGGCTTCATTCCCTGCGAATACACCTTATTTGGAACTCCATTGATGCTAATCCCGACGTTGGTGATGCCGGGGTTATGAAAGGCTTCAGAGTCGCGCTTACCGGCTTCATAAGGCTTAATAAATACCAACATCAGCCCCGTAAGACTACGACGTGGTAAATTAATGCTCTGAGTAATTACCGCGTCTGTCTTATCCAGGAAACTAAAGGTTTTGTACATTACCGCGTGGTCGTACAAGAAAGCCTTTCCAGCACTGTATTCCATGCCAGCGCTACGTGCTAGATCTTCGGAGTGTATGGTTTCATACTGCAATTCCAGGTTGGTAATGGCGTATGGATGAATACTTCCCGACAACGCAGTGCTTAACCCGCCAATGATGTTAGTCATGTTGGCTAAGGTCACTTCAAACTGCAACTCACTCAACTGTCTAGGATAATAAACCCCGTGGCTGGTAATAGCCTCAAAGTCCAATGGTATTACGTATTTAGTACCATAGGCTGTCTTGATGGCCTTTGCATCTGCCACGTCAGTTGCGTCGCCAGAATCGGTAGGTTGTGTCTTGGTGGGAGTCCTAACCTTACGTAATATTGCGCTACCGATACCCTGCTCTATTTTTTGTGCCCTTTCGAATGCAGTCAGCCACAGATCTTTGTAGGTGGTGTACAGGTCATAGTTGTTTAAGTCTAAGAGGGATTCCCCGGCGAACTTTACTCGCATCTTTGAAACGATGTTGCGACCAAGGTTGTTAACGATAATCCTTTCATCTGTGGGGCTTGACTGTACCGCTAGGTCGAACCTTAAAGCCAAGGTGCCAGGAACTAAGACTAGGTTATCCGTTAGGCGGGGCACGCCTACGTACAGCGTTTCTCCAGGTTTAGCGCTGCTGGGGGTAAAGGTGACCCGGTGAAAGGTGCGTTCTGCTTTCAGTCCGCCAACCTGCTTAGGTAATACGTTGGGGTTTAACTTTGAGCTTATCATATATAATGGAAGTAGAAGGAACGGATTTCGATCCCCTTACCGAAGAAGGTCAAGTCGACATTAACGACGAAGAATACGACGCATGGACTAAAGGCGCGGAAACCGACCCCCTAATCTACGACATGGCCCTAGAAAACACGTACGGCAGTAGGTGGAAAAGCTTCAAGACCTCCTTGAATCGCATGTGGCACGAAAAGAACCCGGGTAAGTCCGCCCCCGAGTACATAGAACTTCGAAACATGGGTGAGCAGGGAGCAACCGCGCGGGAAACCGTAGAGTGGGCAACGCAAGAGCTAACGCAGCGCTATTCCCACTTCGAGGCCGACGACGTAAGGCTCACAGAACGCGGAAACAAAGTCCTCATAAGCGTTCAAGACATGAGATATCCCGACAAAAACCGTTGGACCAAACCACAAGTCCTCTTTGACGAAAATGGCTCGGTCAAGGTTAACGTGGCAAGATTAAGAGGCTTTCAACTAGCTACCAGAAGTGCGTTAGAAAGGTTGGGAGCCTTGAATGAAAGGGTCGCACTAGAAAAACACGCCGAGGAACTACAAGAAACGTTGAAGGAAAAGGAAGCAAATTACGAAAAACAAATACGGCAGCTAACCGATGCTCACAAGAAAGAAACCAAGGGCAAGAACGAGGTCATACTGCAATTCAGGCGAGAAGCTGAAACGGCTTTAGACGAAAGAGACCAAGCCCGACACGCCTTCAATCTTGCTCTAAAAGACCTGGATATGAGCAAGGAAGAAGCTAAAAACTTGCATATCACCATAACCGGCTCTTTAGAGGAACGGCGGCAGTTGGTTGCCGAAATTAACACTAAGGAAGAACAAATCCGGCAAAGAGATCAGGCCATCGAAGACCTGGAGGGGCAAATAGAGCGGCAGCAGGAAATAATCAACGACCAGACTCGTCCCGAAGAGGAAAGGGAGGCAGCTCAAAGGGAATCAGAAACCCTTCAGGTACACCTTGCGGAATTACAGGCGCAAAAGGAAAACCTGGAAAAGGAGCTGGGGCTTACCACCAAGGAAAAGGTAAAAAGAGCCCTTTTGAAGTATGGCGTTCCGCTGGCGTTTGCGGTCGCTATTTCAAGCGTAGTAGGAGTTATCCTATCCGCGCTTAAGGCTACAGGCGCGGGCGTAAAGAAATTAGGCAATGGGCTGACGGACTTGGGAAAAAAGATGGCAGCCGGCTTGCCTGGGCTGCTGGGTTCGGTTGTTTCCTTGGCACTTAGGGCTGGCGGAGAACTGTTGAAGTTCGTGGGGAATAACATTTGGATGTTGGTTGTCGCTATTGGGGTGGTACTCCTGAAGAAGCTAGGTCGATGAAGGGACCTTGGATTTCCTGTCCTTAGAATTGCTGCGCTCTTTCCGCGTCCTTGATTGAGGATGATGAAAGATAGTATTTGCGCCGCCCTGATAATTTGGGGCTAGCGGCAGCACGCTCATAGTGGAAATGGGTTTATGACTCCAAACCGCATCGATAATATTGCTACCCACGCCAATGCTGTTTATCCTTGCGCTGCCCGGCGTCGACCCATCGTTGCTACCGTCATCAGGAAATATTTGTAACTTAGCATATTTACAATTAATTACCATATGAAACGTGACCGGCGTCAGATCTTCTCCGCTAAATTTGTTTGGCTCCATCGAAAAGTGGGCCGCTCTTCTGCTGTTCGGGGAAGTTCGATAGGGGGGCAAAGGCTCGTCATTCTCATCGACAAGCCTAAACCCCACATTCGCGCTCATTCCCGTGTTAATGCTAATGGTGCAAATGACTAACGCAGGACCTCCAACTTCAACCCACATTCCCATATCAAACCACTCATGCCTTGCGTACTCCTTTACGTCTAAGTAGTGAACGTAATGCGTTTCACTTAAATGCGGATTCATATAATTTAAGAATCACAGATTCTCACAGGCTTAACACTGTAAGAGTGCTGATGGTCGCGTGATTATAAGGTCGATCTCTTTGATCTTCTATGCTATTTATGCACGCCGACGCCGTGTCATCTACGCGTATTTGCAACTTTACCTTCCCATGGCAATCAGCAACCATGTGAAAAGTCCAAACCGAGAGATTTTCGGTGCTGGTGTCGGGCGGCTCTACCGAGAAATGTGTAGGCTCTCTGTTGTTTGTCTTCGCGCGCATGGGCTGTAATACTCCATTGTCGTCGCAGAAACGAAATCCTACGTTTGCATCACTCGCCGTACCAATGCAAATACTGCATATTATCAACTTCTTTCCTGAGTAGTTCAAATTCACGGACATGCCCGTGACATCAACCCAAGATGCTTGGGTGTATTTTTTCTCGCCTGTGTAAGTCGTATAAACGCAATCTACTCCAGTTACGTAGGGGTTGTTCATCGCCATATATAATAGCTCAGACCAATGCTTGCAGCTGCTAGACCGGCTTTTAATAAGTTATGGTCATATTCCTCAGGTATCGCAGGTAGGACCTTCTTTGATGGTTTCTTAACTGTGGGTAGCTTCGTTTCGTGTGACTTTTTTGGCTTCTCTACGAAGTGAGGAATGTTCCTAAGAGTGTCAGAGTTCACGTCGTTCACCCCAAACTTCATATCCTTAGTAGCTCGCTGCAGTTTGTTGTTGTATCCTACTACAGAACCAGTATTTATAGATAAATTACTAGGCATTAACCAACAACCCGGGGCTACTGCATAGTCCAACCTCGCCTTAGAATTTTGTATGGCTAGTTGGTAACGCTGTACGCCCTTGCTAATGTCGCCCTCCAAGATTGAACTTTCAAATAAGATCAAGGCTTCGGCTCGCGTTTCTTCTGCGGCGCCAGTATTTCCGATTATGCTGGATCGGGTGTTTACCTGAGCTCCAAGGATAGAATACACGTAAGCTTCTATGCTGCGGTTTAAACGGGCAAGGCCGGCTTTGGTTAGTCCTTTACCTTCTGGGGGTATGAAATTAAGATATTGCTTTGTTTGCTCGTCGTTGGTAATTTTGATAATCAGTGGATTAGCCCCTGCATACTTACCGCCCTCGTCTTTGAACAAAGGTCCGTCTCTAACTTCCTTAGTGGTCTTAGCGTTTGGTTCAAAGAAGGTGCTACTGTCGTGAGTTTCTTTGTGATACCCAGTGTTCCATCGTAGATTCAACGCATGAACTTCCTTATCACTTAGCTCGTGTCCACCAATCCCCCAATAAGCCCAAATATGCCCCAGACCATTGTTAGCGCCGGCAGTGCATCGGAAATCCTTCCCTACAACGTCAAACTCCTTACAAAGTCTGTCATAAGCCGGCACGCTGTATTTGTTATCTCTTGGATAAAACGCAGCATCTCCCGGCAGCGCAATAACACCCATTTCATGCAGTATTCTTCTAACCGTGAAGTGAAAATGAAACATAAATATTGAATTCTTCATCAAGCTTACGCTTACACCACAGCCGCTAGTGGCACACCAAACTGCAAAGTTTAGTTGCTGCGGCCAATAACGCATGTTAGGACCACTTAACCATTCATGAGATTCCTTAGCGGTGGTATGAATAATGGGTACGTCTTTGAAGATATCCCGCACCTTTAACGGAAAGGAATGCTTGTTAGAAATCCGCATGTTCAGCGTTAGGTCCAAGCTTGGGTGTTTATCAAATGAAACTGCGGGTATCGGATAAGTACTGGTACCAAGCAATAATTCCTTTGACCAACTGGGTTCAACATGCGTTGGCGCTGGCGTTGGCTTATGCATTGGCGAATGCTTCAGTTGATCGTCTATTTGATTAACCAGCGTAGGCTTCAAATCCTCGTTGCTGTACATCCTAGAGCCGTTATAGTAAATACCATCGGGTCTTCTTTCGAACTTACTGGGGTCTGCATGTGGAAACATCTTCCTAAATGCTCTCCAATTCCAGTAATCCCGGTTGTCGTGATGTGGCTGCTCCTCAATATCATTCCCAAAAGCGTCGTACATTAGTATATATAATGGATGTTATACCATCAGCGCCTCCACTTTATCCTGAACTTCCTAAGGAACCTAACGAATTAAACGCTGAAAACTTTCGTCTGAATAAAGCGAACTTAATCCTGGCTTACTTGGAAGGGCAGACAAAACACTATGAAAAAGTTAGAAAAAAGTACGTCAGAGCCCGGAGTACGCTACATAAGATTTCGATAACTTCAGGGTCCATATCTGTTGTGTTAACGGGCTCCGGCGTTGCTACTTCGCTTACTGGACCCGGAATAGTCGTTGGCGTTCCTTTGGCCAGCGTTGGGGCAGCCTGTGGTATTATTTCGGCTGTTGCTACGGGCATTATGAAACAGTTGTCAAGCAAAATATCAAAACACGACACGACAATAGCTCTGTCAAGGGCTAAAGTAAATACGATCACTGACCTTGTCTCAAAGGCTTTGCGTGACAGAAAGATAGACGACGTAGAATTCTCGCTTATCTTAGCCGAAGAGGAAAAGTACGAGAAATTAAAGACGGACATAAGGAATAAAAAAACAGTCGTAAGAGATCTTTCCGAGGAATCTCGCAAAAAGATCTACCAGGAGGCAAAAGAAGAGCTTCAAAGAAAGCTTGCTCAGTAAACATCTGCTTTGAAAAAAGCAAGACAGGATTCTATTTGCATATTGAACGCCGGCTGTCTGGTTCATATGCAAATTAATTTCACAAATCTATTTCACAAATGTGAAACGTTTTCACAAATGTGAAAGAAAATTGTGAAGGTTTTGATTGGCTGAAAACATATGACGTAATCGTTCACTATCTTCTTGGAATCCATCCTAACAGGGGGTGGTTGGGGTCTATCTTGTAAAATATTTCGTAAATTACGTCAGGGTAATAAGGAATATCCTTATCCAGCCGACAAAACATCCACTCGGCTTTTGTCATATCAGAAACCTCGGGAATAGACTTACCGGTAATTTCAGACAAAAGATAGGGAATAGCTTTGTAATATTTCCCTAGTTTTAATTTTTTCAATGTCTTCCGTAGACTTTGTGGGGTTGGCTCTTCTAAATGGTCTATGATTTTCTTCTTTACTTCGTTGTCTAAATATACCGGTCGATAACCTTGGATATGACTCATCCAGTCCCTAAAGTATTTTATTCTTTTGTATGGCGTCTTCTTACGACCTCCGTTGGAATAATATTGTTCCCTGGTAGCACAAGGCACGGCATTACGAATATTTTTACCGCACTCGTAACACTGTGCTGACGTGTCGTCTTCTATTTGCATTTTCTTACCACAACAAATATACTTATTTGGTTTAGTAGGTACAAACTTGGGTTTCAAGCACTTTACACAGAAATCATAAACAAACTTTTTACAATCTTCGCACTCCATATATAGACTAACATATTTGCGCTGTTGCCCCCAACCACACTTGGAGTGGGTTGTTTCCGTAGGTGGATTTTTGACACGGGTCTTGCCCGTGTTGAGATTGCGCTGGAACCCCCATTCCCTATACTACTCTAGAACCATTGGTTCAACTTGTGTTTATCTCACCTGTTCATTCCTAGATAACTGTTCATCGACTTCATCTTCTTGTTGCCAATTATCTTCAGAGAAATCAGAGTCTGTTGAAGTACAATACCCGCTGGTTCGTTTAGTGTTGAAGTTGCTCCAGATACCACCCACCTCCTCCAAGTTCAACGACGTTGGACGAACTGGCCTAGGGAAACCAATAAAGATCGCGTCAATGATATCCACTTCTCAAGTAATACTTATGTAGTCCACTCTCCACTCTCCTCTGGGGTCTCGGGGTTGATTCTCAGACTCGTTATCACATGTGAGTAGAGTTTGTTAGGTCTCCCATTTGATTTTAAGGTATTTCTCCAGGTTTGCCGCCCCCCCCCCCCCCCCCCCCGTAAAACCACACAATAAATTCTAATTTGATCTTTGAGTTAGCCGTGTTCTGACTTTTATCAGTCCAGAGTTTTTTTCAGGTTTTGATCTGTGAGTTAACCGTGCACTGACTTTAATCTTGTTGTTTCATGGTACGATAAAATTTGACGCCTTTATTTACTGGCTTTGTCCAACAAATTCGATGCACTTACTTGATTTGTTCTTGGGTTTCTAAATGCCCATTACTCGATGCACTCCGTTCCGTAAAATCCGGAGTCCTTTCCATCATCATGTCACCGCTATCTTCCGTTTCTACCAAGCTATCCAATGACTGTCCATAGTTGAAAAACTCGCTAGAGTTCAAGGTAGGCGGATGGCCAGAGTCAACTGAAAGCGAGCTTCCTATCCCTAACGAAGATCCTGTATTCTTTTGGACAAACCCCTCGGAATGACCTTGTATTGGACGCTGGTTGATGTCAGTGGCTGTTAAATCTACAGACTTTGGTCTATCGAGGATGTGATTGGGCGATTCTGAATGTTTGGGTTTGATTTCGGGTAAGAGAGACGACGCTGGTCTTTTATTGTTAGTTTTGGAGTTATTTCTCATGACTACCGGCTCGATGTTGAAGTTGGATGCGAAATCTTCGTCTCCGTTGACAATGGCATCCTCATCGTCATCAGCCTCATTGTCTTCAAACAGAGGGTTGATGATACCACTTTCTGGAAGGTAAAAATAAGTTCCTGAAACCCCTCGAAAGAAAAGAAAAATGGAATGGAAAAAAGAGAGGAGAGAGGAGAAAAAAACGTGATGTCGTTAATCACAACCGCAAGTATGGACCCTAGTATATGATGTCAAAGGAGCTCAATTTGGAAGACAAAACAAGAGAATTTCAATCTCCTGAGAATTGGAAACCTATTGTAAGGTCCTTCAAATTGAGCTGCATTCCGACGTGCTGCAAGGGGTGTATAGTAGTGGCACAGCAGCAACAGGGTTGAACTGAAAGCATGCTAAGCGCCTCTGGAAAGAAAATGAAAGGAAAGAAATGAAAATGAAAGGGATGTAAGGGAAAGGAAAGAGAAATAGAAGGAGTAGAAAGGAGAAGTAAGGAAAGGAAAGGAAAGGAAAGGAAAGGAAAGGAAAGGAAAGGAAAGGAAAGGAAAGGAAAGGAAAGGAAAGGAAAGGAAAGGAAAGGAAAAAAGGCATCGAAAGAAAAAAAACAAAACAACAAAACAAAACAAAAGGAGGAAGAAAGAAAAAATGAATTCTGAAGAGCTTACCTGGAGTGTACGCACCACCGTCAATACAGTCATTATTATCAATACTTTCACTATTTTCCTACAATAAAAATATTGATTATGACAATGGAGAACCAAAACGTCCACCTTTTTTCTGTTTCCAAAAATAAATCCATAGTAATTTTCGTTTTTATGCAGGCCACGTGCCATTTCCTTGATTATCATTTCTTCCTTCATCAATACCGACAATAATGTTACTACTTACAGGGCTTGTTTCAAGTAGTGTAACGGTCGATACCGCCATATTTTCCTTGGATCTGAGAGTATTAAGCGTCATCTTTCTGTCAACGATCATCTTTTTCGGGGGTCTGTAAACAAAACGATTGGAATTTTAAATGGTGTCACTTTATTTCGCGTGAGTTGGGAGAGTGATATTTATTTGGGTTGGTTGTTGCATTTCGATTTAGTGCATTATTTTTCGTTATTATTATTACTTTTTCTTTTTGTTATTATTATTGTAAAGCGCAGAGAGATTTTTATATATCTGCGCTATCGTCGTCGTCGTCATCATCATCATTTTTATCATTATTTATGTTAAAGAACAGGACCTGGTTGTACGAAGGTTGGATAGCGCTATCCGACGGATAAATCTTATCCAGTGGATAAAATTATTTGATAACAACAGTGACTTATCCACTGGATAAGGATTTATCCATCGGATAGTAATATCCACCCTTTGTACAACCAGGCCATGGCTGAAGCAAACAACGCTTGTAGATGTATGTTACCGGGATTTTTCGAATTCCCGAGGAGTTCTGGTAACGTTCAAACGACGAAATCTGTGATGACCAACAAACATCTTCCAGACATATTTAGCAGTAGAACTATCCTCCTACCAAGGAAGCAAATGGACACACATTAACTTATAATAATACATGCTTATGTATAAAGCTATTTCAAAAAGGTTGGAGAAGGATTTGTTGCATCTTGCATACTAAGCTTGAAAGGTACTATATTCATATGTAAATAATGTCAGCACAGAAGAAAATATACCGAAAAAATGTGCAGACAAAGCTTAAGAAAATTCCATATTATTGTAAACTTTCGCTGATGGTATCCACATCATGCACAGAGCAATTCCAGCTTGGTATGCAACATGCAAAAAAACTTTCACCAACTTTTTTTCAAATAGATGTATATAATCAAATGTGCTTTCCATTGAGATGCGCACTTCAAATCACTTTTAACCAATTTATGTTCATAAGAGAAGGTTAGTATAAGGTATAGACACTGAGGGTGGTCACTGCCAGGGTTAATTAATGCTGTACCACATATATGTTATTTACCAGCCAGGAGGTCCGGATAGGGAAAAACTGTGCCCAAGCTCTTGAATATACAGACCACCGCCCGTATTTTTTTACTTGTTTTTGTTTTGTTGCTTAGCGGCCAAGGATACCAGTCCACGACCGTGGGCAGATGCTGACAAAATACCGCCTGCTCAAACAGCCAATTAGAACGCAAATCAAATCAAAAAAATGAAGTGGTTTATTTACAACCCCACCGATATTTGTTATTAGTGAAGATAAAGGTACAAAGACTTATGCAGCACTTTCTCCTAAGTTATTTTTAGACCATGAGTGTTGGTCTAGCCAGATATTGATCCCACGAACCCTCACACAACAGTCCAGTGCTCAACCAACTAAACCAATTAACTATTTTACCACCATTGTGAATTTTCTCGCTTTCTGATTGGTCTAGAGCCGGGGGAAATAGGACATATCGATAAATTACGTCAGCAAATCACAGGCGCGCTGGAAACCCCGTTTTTCTTTCAAATTTTACCCTTATTTTTGTAGTAAGATTTTGAATTTTTGTGGTAAAAAAGCAATTTCCTACAGTTTTCCGTTGTGTGTCCTCTTATTTATCACTTTTTTCGTCATCTAGCTGTGAAAATGTTGTGGACTCACGAGGCGTAGCGAGATGACGAAAATCGTGGAGTAAAATGGTTAAATGGCTCATCATAAGGTAATAATTTTATCGAGCTTAAGCAATAAGAATTAAAGCTATTTCTTACCATTCCAAATTGAATTGTATCCAAGGTTTTGGTTGTTTCAACACAGAAGTATCTCTTAGAGTATGAAATATGTACGATATCTGGCCACCTGAAACGGCAGTGTGGTAACATGGGTTAAAAAACATACAACATATTGCACAACATATGCAATGCGTTGCAAGTTACAGAACGAAATGTTGTATTAACAACAGATTTTTGTATAATGAATTTGATAGAAAAAAAGAAATAATAAAGAAAATGACATGCATGGAAATTAGTAATGAGTGAGTGAGTGTGTGTGTGTGAAGAATGAATGTAGTGGTAGTGTGTGTGGAGCAAATCTTCTGGAAGGGCCCCTTACAGGGAGCGAAGGGATTGACACGAGCAAGTTTTCTCAGGGTTCTCTGGTTTTTCTCACTGTGAGTTGAATGTCGTGTGTTGTAAATAGTGAACGTACTGGTAGCGTGTGTGTCAGAGTGAAACTCACAGAAGAACCCCTTCAAGGGAGTGATGGGAAAAAACATTTAAAAGATAATTACTTGAAGCAGACAGGTGGTAATCCATGTGGATGTCGGATGATGATGCCAAGAAATGTTGCGCCAATAAGAATCAATGTACCTTTATTATCCTATAAGCAAATATAGAGATTCAAATTTTTTATTACATATTATGATGATAATTTGTAGCTATGAGCTGGATTAATCATTCTGGTTTGGTGATGTTTAGATTCCTACGTGGCAAATGTATTTCCTCCTCATATATATATACACTCCTACCCATGGACAGATTAGTGGTATAAACTGGCTTTTTCTGAGTTAGCGAACATGAGGCATCATGGTCTAGTTCGGGTACAAACTCCTTTTGTTCATTTTGTCTTAAATGCTGTAGTCTATACCCAAGCTAGACCAGAAAGCATCTTGTTTATTGTACTCAGAAACATCTATAGCAGAAAATCAAACATTTAAATGTTCTGGAAGAGCATGCCCCAGGATTTCCCTAAATGCACTTTTGCCACAGTGGTGCAACATTTTGTTCTTGGTTGATCTGAGTAAAGTGCGCACTGTCGGCTTCCATTGATAGCAGTTGAATTTCAACTGAAGGAACTAGTGACGTTAAATACAGGTACTTTACCTTTAAATTTATCCTCCACAAAAGCACTCCTCCATAATTATCACTATCACAACCCATAATTCAAAATTTTAGATCCTCGCATCCTTTTAATAGCAAAAGACACAGCTTTTTCCTTGTTATTTGATTGTTACATATAGCCTGCAAAAGTGGGAGTTAATTATACATCCTACTTACTTTAGCAGGATAGTATTCATCCCCATATCCTTCCAGCTGTTGTGTCAATGTTACAAACTCTATTTCTGCTTCACTTCTACTGAGGCCACTGCAAAAATGTGTAAGATCATAATATCAAATACTGTAATTGTATTTAAAAACAGACTATGAAAAGCAGTCTAAGAACTGGCACACTAACACCTTTGCTTAATATAGTTAAAGAATATCTATTTAATAATATATCTTAATTACCTGTAAGATTTGTACGTGTCAAATATCTGGAAAAGCAAAAAGAGAGCTGTATTTTAGCAGGTCAAGATGATTCATCAATGATAGTTTAGAATAAAACTAATTGAATGAGTAAGTGAACAACAGACTGTACATGTTTGTATACCTACTGATACATGTACATACTACCAACATTTTACCAACAACCTACCAACACTCTACCAATATCCTAATCCTTGCTTACAACTTTTTTATGGCAGTTAAAACTTAATGTAAGCAAAAGTGGTGGCTGCTAAAGTGTGAGAAAAAGATCTTATATACACACTATGCGTACATTGTATGTAGGTTTATAATGTATTACAGCCATACTCAGTCATTTGGTCCACTAAACATAGGGCAAATAATCTTATAAAAGTTGAAGTTATTTTTCTCCGGCCCAAAATCCTAAAAATTGAGCGTTCTGATTGGCTGTGCAAAAGGGTGGTATTTTCTATCTCGGTCTGCGTCCTGACCATCCTGACATAAGTCTTAGGTCATCCAAGCTTGAATATGGGAAATTGTATTCTTAAGCAACAAAATAAATTGAAAAATAATTGAAAAAGTAAATGGGAAATAGGGAACAAATTCATTTACCAGCCTAAAGCTGGTCCAGATAGGGAAAAACTGTGTCCTTGCTCTTGAAAACAGACCCCAGCCATATATTCCAGATGAATCTGAACACAGTTTTTTTCCTATTCAGACCTCCTGACTGGTAAATAGCATATATGTATGCATTAGACTTTACCTGCTGATACAATTCCACTTTAGACTTGTTGGGCACCAGATTCTGGGAAAAAAAACAACTCAGTTTCATCATAACCTTATTCAAGGTACGTCAGTCATAGTGGAGGAACATAAGATGCTAATGACCCTCAAAAAACATGTGAAGTGGATCCACTTAATTAGCTTAAGATCATTCAATTCAAGGTGGCGTAGGGATTAGGTGTGACACGTGATTCAGGCTAAAATAAGTGTGATACGCATACATATAGCAAAATGTATTGTAGAGTGTGAATCGTGAATTCCAGGTCTGCTATGACACGTGATTCAACTTCTCTAGGAAAGTACGTGTCGATTCATAAATGATTGATTTGATTTGATAAAGTTTATAAACTTTAGTAAATATTCTTGATTCATTTAATATGCCTCAAAATTATACAGTATGTGATGCCTGATTTTTAGAAATATCAATGTGTGAAATATGATGCTGACCCCCTCCCCCAGTGACACCATCGTTGATTAAACAACAATTAAACTACAACTGTATTATGTGGAAATCGAGTAATATTAAGTGAAATCTTTTTTTTTTTCAATTATTACTTACTCTTGGTAGCAATTCATATTCCATCAATTGATTGACATTCTGTATTTCAGTGCAATCTCCAAGCTCAGCTGATAAGATAAAATATATTATAATGTTGTAGAGAAATATTCAATAACGATATAAAATACAGTATTATCATGATTGTTTATACATGTATTACTGTATGATATCATTGATACTTTCATATTCTAAGGGCTGGCACTGTTCCCCAACCTTGCCACTAAGGTGGAGGGGGGTTCCATCTTGAGATAATGAAATCAGCAACTCAAGAAAGCTCAGAACTTCACACAAACATTTATAACTACCTGTCTCTAATACCCACATTAATTATTGTGGCATAAACTAGGGAGTAGCTTGTTATTGAAGAAATAGAAAATGCACGTGTGTGCTGTGACATGCAGTTAATAAAGCGTAGGGGATTGGCAGGACATGAGAGAAGTGTCAGAAGAAGTACAACGCGCAGCAGAGTGCTTCTTGACACTTCTCAAGTGCTTTATAACTCACCACAGCACAGCAAGCAAGTTTTTTACTTCTTTTATAAAATGCAAAGGGTGCGAGCGTGCTGTGTGCTCTCATAAAGCACACGCTCCCAACCAATCATTGTGCAAGATTTATAACAGTTATTTTATCATTATTGTTTAAAACGCTATAGTTCATTGTTCTTTATGATAAAAGCATTCAATGTGACAATCTCTCAATGTATCATGGGATAGATGAGGGTGTAGAATGGTTTGTACAACTATTGTATCTGAATCCCAAAATACTACTTTAAACTATTATGATCCATACCTTGAGCTATGTAGGAAGCCAAAACAATGGCTGCTTCTTCAGTACACGCCAGCCTTCCTTCCAGGACATTGGACTTGAGTTGTAAGTAATACAAATACCTAAAATAAAAGCGTTCATTCAGCTTATATTAAAGGACTATAAATAATTAAAAAACTCATTAATAATTCATGAAGGAAACACAATAGAAATCATGACCATGAAGGAGGTTTTATATCTGATATAGATTCGTCTTCATTTGCATAAACTTTAACTTGGATTTTCTCTATCAAACTTGGTTCATTTCGTAAAGAATTTGGTACAGTATGAGAACATACATCGGGAGTTTTTTTAAGCCGTTTAATAAACTCGCAGATCGTGTTTTATCGGGTCTAAAACCACTCGGCTACGCCTCGTGTTTTATACCCGATAAAACACACCTGCTCGTTTATTAAACAGTACATAAATATCAATAATATAATAATGTGATATTCAGGCATTCTTTTTATCTAATGAACCAAATAAAATTTGGCAATTCACAATTTACCTTGTAATCTCCTCTTGTAAGCAATATATATTAGCCACAAAAAAATGAACTTGGAATTCTAGGGTACAGTTGGTATAATCCTTGGCATGCCGTTGAAGTTGTTTAATGACTGGTTTATCAAGTTCTAGCCACCATTCTGATCCTTTTTTAGTGAAATACTGGAGTCCAAAATATCCAACCTGGAAAAACAAAATTACAAAAGGGTTTATATACACCTACTTGCAAGAACGTTGTCATACGATATTAGAACATTAGTAATTTAGTGAGAAAGGAATACATTAAAAGACAAAAGAAAAAGTTCAGCTTCAGTGATCTTCTTTTGTTCTTTAATATAATTCCTATCCCACTAAATCACTAATGTTCTTTTTTTGTATGACAACTTCTTGCAAGTAGGTGTATATAAATATATGTATATATAAAATTATTATTATCATTACTATTATTATCATTATTTCATATTAATTATTGGGTAGGAAGGGACAGTTATTTCTTTTTCTTTTCTTATTCCAGTTAATCTCTTATTTTTCATGAACCAAATAAACATATGAGATTTTAGACAGAATGAGAAAAAGGTAAATTATACACCATGAAAAGATGGGTAAGTCCTGGGGGGGGTATTCCACCAGGATTTGGGTAGGGGTGTTCCACTGGGATTCCGAAAGGGGTACCCGGTTTATGACAAAAAAACTCAAATTTGTAGACCCTGATTATGACAAAAGATATAATTAATTGCACTGAGGTCCTGTTTCATTTATCATGTCATCTTGCATATTGTTTTTTTATGACCATAATAACCAGTTTCGGTCAATACAAAAGTAGAAACCCTGAATATGACAGGAAACTCAGGAAAAAAATTGGAACTTTAGTGAAATTGCATACCCTGTTTATGACAAGAAGCTTGAAAAACCATACCCTGTTCAGCGGATCATCCCCGTATAGTCCATATGAGGAGTACCCCCCCCCCCCCCCGGTGTAAGTTTTTTCATCTTTTCACGGTGTATAATTGACCTTTTTATCATTACTGTTTCATTAGAAACACTGACGCAGCTCACACTAGTTTTTAGCAAGTTATCTCTTCATGAGATTTTAGAGATGGGGCAAATGAATAAGGGGGCTTATAAAGGAAATTTGTGTAAGCAGACCGATGGGCTTATAACTGGAGGGGGCGTTGGCTTGTACCAGGGGGGACCAGGGCTAAGGAACTGTTCAAAAAGCAATGGGGTAGGTGAATGGCAAAAATCTGGTGACTAAAAACCACTTTTTCAAGACCCACCCCTTATTTGAAGCTCAAAAAAGTAACCAAACTGTTATTATATCTCACCCTCTCCTCCTACCCTTTACTTTCTGAAAACTTAGTAAAGAAATTTAACTATAATGTAAGAATTCCATTATAACAGCATGTGAATTCAAAAGATCTTTCTTAATGTATTTTAAGTAATTTTGATGCTACATTAATCTCCAAGGTTAAAAATATCAGAATTCTAATAAAGGGGTCACCTAATAAGTAAATGTAAACAGCTTGTCACGTGGCAATGATATACTTCCATTTTAGGGCTTACTACAGCTGGCTATCATAAGTGCTGAGAGGTATTTGGTAATCTTTCTACATTAATATGCCATTGTCTGTGGAAATCCTAAAGGATAAAATTAAGCCTGAAATAACACTAGTATATTCTTTAGATTCAAAAGAAAAAAGCATATATAGCTGGGATAAAACATGAAAATAATTCAAGTGAGACAAGATAAGTCTGTAAACAATACAGTCTGAACATTCTTAAAAGGTCTGAAAGTTTTCTAAAGTACAACATGTTCGATATCAATTCAATTCAATTGCTAACGAGTACAAAAAAAATTTATACCAAAACACACGAGTATTATTAAATAAATTTTATATGTGAAAATATTTTGCAGAGAAATTAATTATTCTCCAAAGTACTCATTCAACATCTTTTTGATAGTAAAGTGTTAATGAGTAGAAGGGAACCAATACAATTCCGTACTAAAACATTTGACAAGTTGTTAATGTCTTAGTAACATAACTAAATGCTTTATTTAGGACACTGAGGTTTATATTAACCAAAAATCCTGTTCTAACAACAAAGAAGAACAATTGAGGTGAATATTTGAGTAATGTGTGGTTTTACTGCATGATTTTGGCAAACCAATTGATTTGCTATAGCAAGAGTGTCTGGACTTCAGTAAAAATACTCTTAGATCCTGAAGAGGGAGAGGCATGGTTTACAAAGGAAATATCAGATAATCTAGCTGGCATACAGATAATTAAAAAAATGTGAACTTTCGAAACGTACGTGTAAGTACGAAATCTTGTGTTAGGGCATGTTTTCTTCGTGTCAACATCGACCTGCGTACGTTATATTTTAAAAACATTCTTACGCCTTTATCTTAACTATTTTTTGTCTTTTTTAACAACAGATAGAACTATAAAGCATTGAATTTTCTCACCACCTAAGATATATATCTTGATCTTTATTTTAATACAACGAACTTTAAATATTTGACATACTCTCACCGACGTCCCAACACCGTGACAAGACCTTGACAAACTCTCCATACAAAAAAAAATCAAAGTCGTATTTTCTAAGATCAGACTTACCTCAGAGAGCCCTAATTTCTGTCCAATAATTTCCAAACAACCAGCTCCAGTGGTATCTTTGGTTAAATCCAAATCGAGCAAAGAGTTATCTAGGAGTTCAACATGCGCCTGCCAGGTTCTGGAGTCATCGTTCTTCGATCCGCTAGCACAAAGAAGGCCAAACGGCATTTCTTGATTAGAAGCAACGAGGCTTGAGTGTTGTGGTACGATCTAGCTTTTCATTCACTTATTTTGTGCATTGGAGTTATATTTCTAATAGATAACCATGGTTAAGCACGCAAAGCGGTCACAACGCTGTTATTTTACCGATAATATCAACATTAACAGATACGAATAGCATGACGGGAGCATTTTACATTGGCCTCTTCCGGTTCTTTTGAACAAACCGCACACTCACCCCTCCCCTTCCCTCTTACTTTTTCACTACCAAAAAACTTAATTTAAAAACCTAATTATACTGACAAAAAATAAACTAACAACACCTAAAGGGCTCTTGCTATCGTTTCAGTGCTTAGTTTAACAAAAATACTGATTAATATTTGTTTAAAGATTTAATTTAAAATATACCCTCGGGTACTCCCTGAGTAAAAGTGTCTGTCCCTTCCTACCCCTCCCCTGTTAGTACATCACCTGATGACTCACAGCTCACTTCCGGGTTGTCGGGTTATTTTCAAAATGGCGGATGCATGACGAGAGATCATGAAAATAGCAACGTAACTTCAAGGATCATCACGATCTCAAATTGTTTATTTTTACTTCAGTTTTAGTATTTATTTTGTAAATACGTTGGTCTTTGTTCCAAAGCTGTTTTCGTTTGCAGCCTTGGGTTTGAGTCATAAGAGTTAAAAGAAGCTGTTTAGTTTTTAAAAACAAGAAGCTTGTATTTCGCGATGGAAGATAATGCTGATGAACCAAGTGAGACATCACAAGAGTCGTCTCCTTCAAGTCCTCCGGCTAGACCTTCAAGACCACCGCGACCTCCTCCACCAGACATCAAAAGGAACCCCAGCATTGCTCAACATCTTGATGCACTCCAAAAACTACGACCCGAGAGGATTCGTTGGTTTTTCAAAGAGGAAGACAACAAAAGATGGACTCCTTTTAATGGCAGAGATTCACTTTCAATTGAGGAAACATTTCGCAAAATAAAGGAGCTAGAAACGTCCAGTCCCAAAGCAGACCCTGATAAACCTCTGAATACTACAATGCTGTATGATTTCCCCATTGTTAAAGGAGGTCTATACGAGGTGGATGTTGTGGCTAGACAGTGTAGTCCTATATACTGGAAAGGTATTCTGTATGTCAGTCAAGAGTCTTTATAGCATAATAGGGTCATTGTTACAGGGGAAAATAAGGTGTGTCCTACATAAGGTGTGTCTTACATAAGACACCATCTGTCCTCTTTGTTGAGGAGGTAGACAGAGACTGCTTGCAGGGTATCTGACTGTGTGACCAGTACAAAATCTGTCTTTGTGTCTTATTTTTGAATAACACACATCTTATTTAAGAACAGGGTTACGAGCTATTCTAAGTTAAGTCATACCTTGAAAAGGACACATCTTAGCTAGTTAAGAAAAGAGGCGAACACAATGTTTGCATGGGCAACTTCACACAGGAAGCCCATAAAGACAAAGATAGGTATTGACAAATCAGCCCAAATAAGACGTGAACTATTTATACATGATATTTATGTCTTATGTACTGTAAGACAAACTAATATAACTCATTGAATCAGTCTGCATCTTATTTAGGCTGCCTCTTATTTTCTCTCATGTATAAAAGGGCCTTAATGAAAAGCATGAAATTAAAACCTCAGATATGAATGCTGCATTTTGATAGCAGTAATTACGTCTTGACTTCTCATTTCCTAAAAAAAAAGAAAGTGCATGTGTGCTGTGTGCAGTATAAAGCATGCAGGCAGCAGCAGATCCAGACCTTTTTCAACGGGGTCGAATGTTACCTAGAAAGGCATTACATAGCATCCTTATTAGGTCTTACCTTATAGGATCCTTTATTCTTATTATTTTTCAACTCCAAAGGGAGGTTAGTAGTTGCCCAATTTAGCCCCACTAGATCTGCCCTTGCTGGGGGCTTAGCAGAATATGAGAGAAGTGTTGGGAGGCGCTAGCATAATGTGCAGCAGAGTGTTTTCCAGTATTTCCTGAGTGGTCTGCTAATTCCCAAGTGATTCTATAACTCTACCATGGCCAGCACACACACATGCAAATAAAGCAGCTTTTCCCATGTTCAGTTTGTGACACAGGACTAATGAAACACCAGAAACACTCATTACAAGAAGCACTACTTGTTGTTGCTTTTAACACTTCTGTATGCTGTATTAGGCCAAACAAAAAAATAATTGTGTTTCCTGTTGCCCGACTGACCCTAATTTTCTTGCCAATTTTTGTCAACCCTAATATTTTTTTATTCCCAAATGCACCAAAGGGTTCCCAGTAAGCCCATCTCCACTGTTGTATCAGTAAAAAATTAAAATAAAAAATTCGACCTACTGACCCTCGTGCAACAGGAAACACACTTAATTTTTTGTTTGGAGTGAATGGAGTGAATGGAGCAGTATGCTTTCGGTTAGTAATGTATTGAATGCTTCATCATATCTAGAAAAGGGAATGGCAGTGTGCCGTGGTACATGGTTTATTGGTACACCAGGATCACCAAATCTGTGGCAGCCGGTCAGTGAGGAAGATGCTGATCAAATAGAGAATTCACATCAGTCACTATGGAGGGCAATGGTAAGCTGACCAGGGTTTATATGAACACCAAATCATTCATACCTGAATGATACACAGGGAACCCAATTTAGATAAATTTGATAGATGAAAATAACATCAGAAAATATGCCTTTCAAATCATCTGTAACCAAGGGTGTGCCTTAATTATGTGTAAAGGCACTCGGGCATTCTGACCATTCAAAGGATTCATGGAATTTCAAAGTGTTTGTTTTGTTGAACTTGTGCACTTTACTTGACCATTGGTACTTGTGAGTATTTTGATTCTAAAATCAGACCACCACTCAGTCATGGGCCGTGGAAGGGTTGGGGGAAAGAGGCGATAGCATCCCACTTTTTCCCACACTAGTCTCAATCTTAGCCTCCCATTTTTTAGGTTGCACTGCAGTCCCTGTAAGTACATGGGTAATCAAAGAAAACACGGCAGTATTTTACAGACTTTTAAAAGGGTTATTTCACTATTATTGGAGTCTCCAGCATAAAAAATAATAATAAAAAAAGCAGTCCTGTTTTTTCCAGTACAGTATCCTAACAGCCTAAAGTTGGTCAAGATAGGGGAAAACTGTGCTTTTGGCCTTGGAAACTGGCCTAGGCTTATTGCCTGCAATCTTTCTCTATCCAGACCTCCTGGCCTGCTGGCCTGTAAATAATATATATGTAATTTTCATGTTAATACATTCCAGGGGCTTCATGTTGGACCAACACAAGATGAACCTGACAAGTCTAAATTAGGAGATGGTATGAATTTTAACTCAATTATATTTCTTTTATAAAATACAAATATTAATTTTAAAGTTCATGAACACATTCTTTGTATTTCAGCACTAGGTCGCTTGAACTTGAAAGGCTATTACGTTGAATGGAAGGAAATCAATGATGTTTGGCTGTATTGGGATGATATCAAGTCAAGAATCATAAGAGGTGTTGGCACTAAGATTGGATTATCCTCAGGTAGAGACAAAACTACTAAAGGCCCTGACAAACGCTCCCAACATTTGACCCAACATTTGACTAAGGATTTAGCAAACATTTGGCTCAGCATTTAGCCAACATTTTGACCCTACATTGTTGGCAGACAATGTTGATGACAAAAGCTCCCAACATTTGACCTGACAAATGTTAAATAAAGTGTAATTTGAATGTCTGGACTGTTGGTCAGGGCCTTAAGAACACATTCCTTACAGCTACTGTTTCAAGTGTTGGGCTCTCAGAAGGGTGGGACTGCTCAGAATTTATCTCTAAGTATTTTAGAATGATTAAGTAGTCCCCTTCAAATCTCCC
Source organism: Actinia tenebrosa (assembly GCF_029948245.1). Taxonomy (NCBI): domain Eukaryota; kingdom Metazoa; phylum Cnidaria; class Anthozoa; order Actiniaria; family Actiniidae; genus Actinia; species Actinia tenebrosa. Next base: position 2,547,504 of record NW_028292571.1, on the reverse strand, counting down.
TGTGCCATCTTTGCATTGATGTGAGACGAAAGGTGGGTTGCAATGATGGAGACTTGATATGAATATTTGTCCAAGGTGTCAAAAAAGGTTTCTATCATTGCAAGCTCACCGTTCATCTCGCTTCAATGCAAAGATAAGGCTACCTTTGAAGATGGTGCAGGGAACTGTGAAAGGGACTATTGTTGTATATTAAATGTGTGTTTGCAGGGGTTTCCGCAAGCCCTCTTCATCGTGGCTATCATACAGATGCTATAGTCAAAGATGGTCCCTGTGACATCACACACCTAGTGTTCGTGATTCATGGGATTGGTCAGTTGTTGCATATGAGCAATATAGTCAGAAATGCCAAGGAGTAAGTAGTGGAAATATCATGTACTTTTTATTTTAACCGCCACCCGGTTAGCTCAATAAGCCTGAAGCGAGATGACGTTTTACCCCCATCTCTAGACCATAATCCTTTTCACGTTGCTTTTCTTCTTTAATTATGACTATTGTTCCTGTATTCTCTAAGGAATCAAAAGCTTTAATACGAAAGAATTTTAAAAACTATTATGATATAGAGTCGAGGTCATCTCGCTTCAGGCTTATTGGTAAGAGCTTTGGTCTGTTGTGTGAGAGGTTGTGGTTCAAGCCTCGGACGGACCAACACTCGGGTTCTAAAATGACTGTGATTACATCTGAAAATGGTTAGACCTTTAAGCGTCCCTGCCCTAACGGAAAAAAACAATAAATTTAAGAAATATTTGAGCGGATGCCTTGTGAGTGGGAACCCTATACTACTTGCAGAAATTCGCAGGAAAAAAATCGATCTTCCGATACTGATCAAAGTCATATCGTCGTAGTAGTCCGTTCAAAACATTTTATCTATGTTATAAATGCACACTGATGTCGTAACAACTGTTTTTACCCCTTACAGTTTACGTACGTCTGTTAGTAAAGTATTAGAGAAAAAGATCCCTGGATTTCCTGAAGATCAGCGCATCGAGTTTCTGCCAGTTGAATGGAGATCGTCTTTGAAACTGGATGAAGGTATGTATTAACCTGAGTATCATGCCTTCAGGGTGCCTGGGGAGGGGTTGGATTCCAGGTATGTATTGACAGGTCCCTTCCCCTCATCGCCAGATCCATTTACATTTCTCATTCTGCTGTATCAGGCGCTCCACTGGACGGTTTTCGTATTAGTACATGGCGCGACATACCGCAACATTGAAATGGCTTCCCTTTGTCTTCCAGTAATTCGTCCAATCACAATGCATAGTTACGGCTACAGTAAGACAGTCTACGGCAAGGCTGCGATATGGCCACAAATTTCCCGTATTGTCAGTTCCTACTCATATACGAAAACCACTCTAAACAAGCAAAGTCGTGGAGTTCCAAATTGTTTGTAATGTTGAAGTAGTGCACTTTTCACTTCACCGTTGGTGTTTGCGAATATTTGGACACTAAAATGAGGCTAACCTTGTGTAAATGAGTCTTTAGTCAACGATCATGAGCTATCGCCTCGATCCATACTAATGTATAACTGATATCAATGAACAGGTACGATTGAAAGCATCACGCCGAAGACTGTGACTGGTATTCGAAACGTGTTGAATACAAGCATGATGGATATCATGTACTACACTAGTCCCTTCTATAGATATGAGGTGGGTTTTGTTCAAATGCTTGGTTTAAGATTCGTATTGCCTCTGTCCAACCATCGATCCATTCTCCCATCCATCCATCCACCCACCCATCTATCCATTCACCCGCCCACCCATCCCATCTATCCATCCATCCATCCATCCATCTATCCATCCAACCACCCAACTACCCACCTACATACCCACCCACCCACACACCATCAATCTGACCACATCCACTCTCATCCATCCACCCACCTACCTACCAAGCCATCCCTACCCATCAATCTGACCACACATCCGCTCTCATCCATCCACCCACCTACCTATCTAGCCACCCCTACCCAGCCAACCCCTACCCATCCTTCATCCATCCAACTATCCAACTATTTTTTTATCCAACAAACACATATTTGTTCATCGTTTGCAGATTATCAATGGAGTAAGAGACGAGATGAACCGCATCTATGACGCCTTCTGTTCACGCAATCCTTCGTTCATAGAAAACCGTTGTAAAGTCTCGATCATAGCTCACTCTCTGGGCAGTGTAATCACCTACGATATCCTCTCATTATGGGACGTAGAGTTAAGACATGCGAGTGAAGACGAACTCGGAAGAACTGGATTTTTAACCGAGAGCTTCACGTTCCTGCGAAACCTGGCTGGGACTTCCGAAGAGGAAAGTAATAATTTCAACGAAGATGCGAAGAAGAAGGCAAAGCTTACTAAACCGAAAGAAAATATACGAGTTGAGCTGTCAAAGGCTCGCAACACTGTCATGGAACTGGAAGCCATGTTAAAGACTGAGTTGGAGTTTGAGAAAGCAATTGAAACAGCGACAGGCGAATTTTGTCCTTATGCGTTGAAATTCAAGGTAAAGATTTTTATCATATTTCACCATCACTCTCCGTGAGGTGTGCTCCACACACGCTACCACTACATTCACTATTTACAAGACACGACATTCAGCTCACATGTTGATTTATATAGTGAGGAAAACTAGATACCCGGAGAAAAAGTCTTGTGGCAAGGGAGAGAACAACACATCAAACAAACTCAACACACACACCTTCCCTAAGGTGCCTGAGTTACATACGTGAGCTCATTTTTCTTTTATTTCTTAAACCCAAAGGTAGAAAATCTATTCTGCATCGGCTCCCCGCTCCCTGTGTTTCTGACTTTACGTGGTATTCGCCCTCAAGATGACGTAGAAGATCACGTGTTTCCCAAGGCTGTATGTAAAAAAATGTTCAACATCTACCATCCAGCAGATCCTGTCGTAAGTACCCATCTGTCATTCTGATTAGTTTTCGCATGACCGTGAAATATTCGTGCCGTGCCGCGACCATGATGTTTTCTAGAATTTTGATTGGCGGATTCAGTTTTTTTCTTGAGCGATGTGATTGGATTGGCAGTGCCGTAACATTGGCGTGACCGTGTCCACGCTGTGTTTATGCCGTGTTTCAGGTATTTCATTGGATGGAGAGTAAATTCTCGTGCATTGTGATTGGTCTGGCGTATCCCTTGCCGTGTCACGACCGTGTTCTTGCCGCGAGCGTTTCACAGTCATACGAAAACTGCTCTTTTAGTTGAATTTTAAGTAATACTTAAGTAAGACAATAAAGAGTAGACCTTTTTACTGATACGGCGGCCATCTTGAATTCTATTGTTTTCAGTAAGAGATTACGGGATGCCGTGGGAGCAAATATGGGAAAATCTATAGACAGCACTTTACGTTATCCAATGTGAAACACATCTTAAAACCAATTGAATTTGCTGGTAGTTGGAGCGATATTTAAAACACCAAAACGTAAAATCATTTGAAAAAGTAACTTTGTCACACTCTATGCTTTATAAATATTTCTACATTTGCTCGCTGGGCATCCCATAATTAAAAGTGGCTGCCATATCAGTAAAAAAGGTCTAATACGGGTATGAATTCATTTGGGAATCCGACAAGGGTGGACTAACTGTAGTTCACTTGCCTCTTACCTCTGAGATGTCGGATTTGATTTCAGAACTTGACATGTAAGTAGAGTTTGTTGGGTCTCTCCCTCGATTAGAGGGTTTTTCTCCAGGTTTTCTGGTTTCCCTCCTTTTACAGACCCCTAACACGCTCATCTACAAAAAGGTCGGTTTTCAATTACTCTTCAGGCTTACCGACTCGAGCCCCTTATCAGCGAAGACTACACATCTATTCCACCCATTCAACTGCATCGCTTCGATCATGCCAAGTCTGGCTATGCCGAGGAGAAAAAAATTCCCTCCGAGAAATCAGGCTGGAGCTTGTTTAATTACCGAGTAGGGTACAACAAACACAAAGAGAATAAAGAAGAGGATATGTCCAGGTCAAACTCGATAAGCGACGACAGCGAAAGCCAAGAGGATGAATTAGTGATTGTCGACCATGCTGCTGCGATCGAACAGGAAAAACAAGAAAAACCGGAAAAACAAGAAAAACAGGAGCAAATGAAAGCTGCAGCCAGTAAAGAGAAAGGTGTAAACGAGAAGAAAAGTGGTTGGATGTCGAGTTGGTTCGGGTCACCGAGAAAAACGGCCAAGTCGACAGAAGATGTACACGAAGCAGCGCGTACTGAAGCTGACGGAGCTGCTGCACCAGATGATTCACCAAAGAAAATCAAAGGCGAACATGTTGTCGTACCTGGAAGAGGTATGTATGTTAGAAGTTCCGTCAGGACTCTATAATTAAATACGCTCGAGTATAGAGCTATTTATTAACTGAACGCGTTTGAATAGACCTTTATAGCCTGGGCACAATGTTTGCCCATTTCAGACAAGCTGTCATTCTCTTTGGCGGGAAACAGTTTTCTTTGTTTGAGTTGAGTCTAGTAGAAATTCATTCGCTAATGGTAAGAAAAGAGCGGGAAACTTTGACTTTTGAAAAATGGTACACGCGTCTACCCAAAGAAAACCAAAAAGAGCGGCAAAAGTGGAATACCTCAATTGGAAGACATAGTTTTCCGGAACCTTCCGATCGGAATGACACGTATCATTTGTTTTCCAACCGAAATTTCCGGTTTTTCCGGGCAAATGGAAAGCATCCCAGATTGATGTGTCTTCTCGCGCGCAATCGTGGAATTATTTATGAGACGTGAATTAAAATGTGAAAACACCCACAAGGTAAAGAGGTTTCCCTGCAACCAAGTATCTTTCTCTCCCTTCTTTAGGTGCCCCCTTTATTCATCAATATTAAAGGGAATTAGACTCTATTCACATACAGTTCACATACACTTATGTGCAACGTTGCTCTCCGAGTAGATTTTTCAAAAGATGTCACACTGAACAACTATTCATTTCAGTATTATCCCCAGGAATTTTGTAGGAGGTGCATTTCGTGTTGACACGATGAAAATTGTTGCTCACGACAGCTAGCTGCATACACGGTGCCACTTCCTCGTCGTTGCGTTCGCAATTCTCTTGTATCGAGTCAATGCGTGGTTACGGTTGCGGTAAGATACGTATGGCCTTACGGCTACAAATTTACCCTATAGTTAACCATAACAAAAACCGCTTCAGCGGAAATGTATCTAACATGGCCTGTGCTTTCATTGTTTTTTCAGTACTGAATGACCGTCTAGACTACGTGTTAAGAGAGGGCTATATGGAAAATAACTATATATCAGCCGTTACGTCTCACATCGCGTACTGGGGTTCATGTGACGTAGCTCGGTTTGTTCTCGAGAAGACTTTGATTCTGAGCACCAGCGAAAAAAACAAATAACCAGACCAAGCAAACATCCTCTCCTTTTTTTGTCCTTCCTTTCCTTGTCTGAATGTCACTTCCTTTTTATTCAATACTTTCATTCTTTCTTCCTACCATCCTCTAATCCTTCCTACCTTTCTTCCTTCCTAATAATTTCAATCCCGCTCCTAATCAATCCTCAAAGTTTTCCTCTCAATGTTTTGATACAACGGTACTCCAACGGGGACCACCTTGATCAACTAGTATCATTAGCCAACCATATTGCGACATTCAATTCGATATTTTAACCAGCCAATCAGAAAACTCATCAATATAATAAGAGCGTGAGAACGTGGGAATCTGATTGGCTAACGCTGTGTACTGTTATTTGATTGGTCGGTTTTATTCAAGTGGTCCCGGTTAGTGGTCAGCACAGTAATAGTACATTAGCATTAGTATGGCGTCATTACTACAACTACCAGAATCCTTTGCACACTTAATTTCTTTTGTTTAGTTAATTAGCACCAATGGTCGTACTATTTTCATGAGAGAGAAAAATTAAATAAGAAAGAAAAATCTGGAAAGCAATTTGATAGTCGTAAATAACTCCTTCATGCAAACGGTGTTTCTATTACACTGTAACAACCAACTGCACAATGAAAATTCCACAAAGAAGAATATATTACATTTATAATATTAATAATAAACTCTTTATTTAACGATTTATTTTTAATAAATAAACAACAAAAAGCACTACTTTCATATAATTTAAATAAATATATATTTGTATTCTTGGACATATTTGCATAAGAAAACCTGCCTAAAATATGAAATCACGAGATTGGGAAATACTGTACTTGGATTTGGGTCAATGTGTGAAATTCCATCAAATATACTAAATAAGGATAATAATCGATAATAATAATAATAAATAGTAAAAATAATACTATGCGTTTTTCTTACTGGCTCGAGTAGTTTATTTATCCATCCATCCATGCATGCATTTATTTATTTATTTATTTTTTTTTATTATTTATTTATTTATTTATTTATTTATTTATTTATTCATTTATTCTCACGCATTGCATTTTCAATTTTTCATAACCTACATAGATCAGGGAATCTGATTGGATCATAGTCTTGTTGTTTAGCATTTAAAATAACGCGGGCTCAAAGACCAATCAAAGTAATTCAAAATGGCGGACGACTCCACTCGAACTGAAGAAGTCGTTTTAAAACAATCGACTAAAAGGCTAATTTTAGGAAACGATTCTGCATAGTGAAGACACCACAGTCCATTGGCATGTTGATACAGGTACTTAGAGTTATAGTGAATTCCAACGTGTTTATGTGTTGTGCTTCGTGTTTTGTGTTTTCTTGTGTTTTGATTTTCTGCTTTTGTTGTTGCTGCTGTTGTTGTTGCGGCTTTTGTTGTTGCTGCTGTTGTTGTTGCTGCTGTTGTTGTTGCGGCTTTTGTTGTTGCTGCTGCTGTTGTTTCTGCTGCTGTTGTTGCTGGTGCTGTTTATTATATTTGCCGCTGGCTTCTGTTGCTTTTGTTATTTGTAGATTATCGTTTCGTGCTATAAACTCACTCATATTTTTGAAAATTTATCTGCTACATCATGCACATGCATGACTAGACTAAGGTCCAATTCGTCTTTGTTCATCTTTGTTTTTTTATTCCTAAACATTTACTTTAACCCCGATACAAAACTCTATTTTTTGACTTTTTGAGAGCTTTTGAAGCTTGTAAGCCGAATATAAAAAGTCCATTTGCCATTTGTGACTACACTGGCCTAAAGAGATTTGGAGGGCTGAAGGTAAAAAAGGAAGAAAGAGAGTTCCTTCCATCCTCTTCCTCTCCCTTTACTCCTCCTCACACCCCCCCCCCCCCCCCCCCCCCCTTTGGAAATGCCTTCCCAAAGGTTACCTAGTCCAAACACTGGCCTCTCTTTTGACAGCTCTGCTTTTGTTGTTCTACCTGTGACGGGTGGGTACAAAACCTGGACCCGGTCAATGGACCACCTTCGGGGTCTGTGGACCACCTACTTGGATAGGCCTAAAAATAAAAATAATAAAGAATGAATTTAAAAAAACAAGGGCACATTATGTGTTTTTATTGAACTTTACCTTCATGGCAACTGTTTCTTCTCAGGCCATTCTCTGTCTGCCTAAATTCACTGAAGTATGCTGAACAGACATAACTTCTTTTATCGTCTAAACCGCATGATTAAAGCTTTCACTGTTATTCTTTGATTTGAATAAAGAGATACTTAATCACATCATTTGCAGCGATTAAAAAACAGACCATACGCTACCGATGCCATTTTGTTCAACACAGGGCTCCCATATTCATGGATGTGTACCTTGATGGGCTTCCTGTGCTGTGTTGAACAAAATGGCGTCGGTAGCGATACGATATGGCAGAGCGGTCAAAGGAGGGGCCAGTGTCTGGACTAAAGGCTACCTTACTTTGTGAGAACCAAAGGGTGCAGATGAAGGGGCTTCCTTCCTATTGACATGGGCAACAACGGTGTAAACAATTACTTTTTTATCCGTGTTTATTATAAGCATGTATTTCATGAACAGTTTTCAGTTCACAGTTCTCAACAATAGCAATGTTCCAACCATTCACATGATTGTCTTAAATAAATACAAATAAATATTTTTTTTTGTGTTTGGCTCAAGTTTCAATTTATAAAAATAAAATAAGCTCTGTTCCTTTGTTGCTTGATGTTACTATTTTCTCTTATTATTTTTGAATTTTCAAAAAGGCTTAATTTATAGACTTCTTTACTTTGGGCAAAGTGTTTTCTTTTCTTAGACCACATGTCATCCCAAAGTGTATCATTTCTTTGTTTACAGTTGCATATGACTAAGACACATGAACATGGATACAACTCGAATCTTAAAAAGAAATAGAGGATATTACATGGGCGCGCGGAGATACGAAATTTATCTTCGAGTGTTGAAAAGGTCTCTCACGAGTGAGCGCAGCGAACGAGTGTGAGATTTTCAACACGAGAAGATAAATTTCGTATCTCCAAGCGGCCATGTAATATTATAATGCTTTTTATTATTATAACTAACTAATAGCTTAAAAACACATGGTAAAGATATTTTCACATGTGAAATAACATGTTATTTTCACATGTGAAAATATCAGTTTTTCGAAAAGGAGAAATATAGGTATTTTATGGATAATTATATGATAATCTCAGTTATTCTCAAGAGAATGACAGGTGGTCTGAAATAGGAAAACCTTACACCCCAGGGTTAACAAGAGGTCTGTCATAGTTAAATGCTTCAGTAAAGGACTTTTCTAGCCCATAGATTCCATCTTTTCATGGCTTTTTATGTTGAGCTGTTAATTCCGTTTCGATAATCCCTTCCAGTAGTGCAGTTTTCGTAGGACTGTGAAAAGCTCAGTGCCGTAAGCGTGACGTGCCCTGACCGTGATACTTTCTAGAATTTTAATTGGCTGATTTTTTTCACGCGCTATATGATTGGTCTTAAAGTGCCGTGATCTTAGCCTGACCGTGTCCACGCTGTGTTTATGCCGTGTTCCGGGTATTTGATTGGATGAAGAGTAAATTCTCGTGCAATGTGATTTGTTTGGCGTATCCCTTGCCGTGTCACGACCGTGTTCGTGCCGTGAACTTTTCACAGTCGTACGAAAACTGCACTAGTTTGTCCTATTAGCTAGGGAATACTAATGAGATCTTTGTCAACAGACTTACTCTTATGACCGTTCTGAAATATAGGAGAATGAGCTCACGTCACGCAACCCATGTGTGACAAATTCAATGCATTCAGCACATTTTCCCATTGCCATTTCTCTTTTGTCATATATCATGAACTGAAACAGTTCGCCTTCTTACTAATTCTTCATTTCCACGTTACGTCATCGTCGCC